>NC_089584.1:57452077-57752077 GCF_019320115.1 Miscanthus floridulus
TGCACGAACTCGCCGGTGATCCCACCGCCAAGTCCATCAGTCGATGGCCATGCCATCACCGTCCACCTTTCCACACGATAGCTTGTACGCTAGGTTCACCTGAGTTCATAGATGCTCATCCGCACCTTAGTTGGAATCAGCCGTGGCCTCCACTGGCAGTAGCATCGCCGTCCCGCTCCTCCGAGCCACCATGGCCACCTCTAGTCATCGCTAGCGCCGACGAGAGGCCCAACCAAGTAGACCAATCGATGCGCTAGGTAGTGGAGGTCATGACGTGTAGATGGCACCGCCGGCAAACTCACCGGCGACTGAGCTCTGGCCACGCAAGCATCAGCGTAGCAGCCGCTGCTCTGTTCTGTGTCCCTGACATGTGTGGGGTCCCCTGTCAGGCGGGTCCCACAGGTCAGCGGCAGTAGAGAGTAGGATAGTTCATTTGATTCAAGATTTCATGCTAGTTTTGTAATATTTATATCTCTAGTTGTGTAGCTTCAAAAATTGTGAAATAAATTTGGTAGTGTTCCTTAGGAAGTATAGTATTTAGGAAAATTATAATCTTGACACTTGCAGTAGAATTTTTGGAAGATTTAAATTGAAACTTGAAATGTGTTTTTGAATGCATTCAAACTTGTTTATTTTATATCTAGAGTTCCTGTGCTCCAAAAATTATGAAATATTTGTGGTAAGCTATTCTTGACATGTATGAGCTCTGGTAAAAATTTGAGGATTAGTGCATGTGTAGATTTGTAGTTATAGATTTTTGTTTTATAAATAGGTGATCCTTTTATGAATTTTTATAAATTATTTATGAATCCAATATTTATGAAATTTGTTGGAGGTTATCCTAGTACCATATGGATGATAAGAAAAATAGGAAATCTATTGCTTGGCACTTTTCACTAGGGTTTTCTATTTTTGCACTGTTGGTAGACTTTGTGTTGTAAAAATTTGAATACTTATATGAAGTAGAAGTTGCTTTATAATTCGATTTGAGCAGGATTTAGGACAGATTCTATGGTTTGATGTGTTGCATGGTAAAAATGGTGTTTGCTGTAAAAATGGTTAATAACAAAGTTGTAGAAAACTTCACCATGTATCTTGTGTTAAAATTTCAGAGCAATAGGCCAAAGAGTTTGGGAGTTATGGCTGTTCAAAGTTAGTATTTCCGAATTGCTTAATCTCTGAAATTTCTGGACAGCACTGAGTTGCTTGTCTATTTTCGTTAAGATGAATTGTGAATTAGCTTTTGGTGATTAAATAAGAGTTGTAGGAAATTTTATAAGCTTTCCAGAAAGTCCAAGATCACCACTTTTGATTAAGTAGAACTGCAGTTATGAGTAAAATAGTAGCTGCTGTTTTGTAGTGTGGTATATGAACTGCTGAAGTGTTTGATTGAATCATTAAGAAGAGATATGCACCTACTCAGTAAAAACACGATACACTTGTTATTACTTCAGCACCATGATGTTAAGAGTACATACAAGAATGCATTCGTCACATATCATTATATTATAATTGTCATGTATACATTCGCAATACCTTATGCCATACTCATGCATCTAGGATCAGAGGAAGAAATAACGTTGCTGGAGTTCGACGAAGTAAAGGAAGGGGACCAGTAGGAGAATCCTCAAGCCATAGCTCCCAAAGGCGAGGAGCAGAACCCTGAAGAGCTTCTGGAGTGCCCTGATCACCGCCCCATGCCCTTTCTGAAAGGCAAGCCCCGGAGCATTCTAAGTCTCCCAATATTTTACAAATGATTACTCAAGTTCTTATGATTGATGCATTAGGTTATAAGAGTTGATTGGAACCACTTGATGCATATGAATTCCTTGTACAAAAATACTAACTTTAACCCGGTATAGGTCTAGGATCGAGTATATGCTTAGCCATGCTTAGACCGGTAGAAGTCGGGTGATTTCCTGTCACCTGCGAGATATAGGTGGATATCAGAGCACGGTTGGCTATATTTGCTATCGTGGAAAAGAACCATGGGGCGAAAGTAAATCGGAGCTAGGGTGGAGTCTATGGGTAGGTTGACTCATGTGATCCCGTCCATGCTGATTAAGGACCACACCATTGTTGGCGCTTCTAACAAGATTGAACGCATGTCTATCGTTTAGCTGGCTGGATAAATCATTCTGACCACGAAGCTAAGTAGCTCAACTCAGGCCAGGCCTCGTTCTGTTGTGCGCTCCTTGCGGGGAGCCAGACGTGAGCCCAAGGGTAGGGTAGTCCTGAACGTCCTAGCAACTGGTTGTCCCCGATTGTGCAGCGCGGTACAAGCCCATGAAATGTGTACCTAAGTTGTACCAAAGGTGACCTAAGGCTACCTTCGCACGGCATGCCTAGGTTTGTGTTAGGAATAAATTCACAGCTGGTTGAAATCGATTCGAATCGTCGTCTCTCCTGGATAGTGAGAAACTTGGCTAGTCCCAACATCATAGTAACTGTGTTATGGAACATAATGGTTTGAATGAATATGGAATTACAATACCTGCTATGGTTACTATTGTATGCTTTTAAATTGATATACCACATGTTTGGCACAGGATAGTTGCTAATCTAGAGATGGATAGTTATAATTAACTTGATAAAGGAATCATAATTGTATAACTAAGTCAATCAGCTTTTATGCAAAATGTTGTCAAGCTATCTCCACTTATACAGCCTTGCATAATCCTTGGAGTCAAATTATTTCTAGTTTATGATGGATAAGTCTAGCTGAGTACCATCTCGTACTCAGGGTTTTACTTCCCATTGTTGCAGATGGCACTGTGTATCATGGTTATTGCAAGAGTTGCTTCTATCCCACTGTGGATGAGGAGTAAGCCTTGGGCAGGCTTCTTTATTAATCCCTCTATTTGCTTTTGTGGACTGTGATCCTATTTCGGCACTGTATTAAACTATGTTGGAAACTTTACTTTCAAACTTAATTTGCTTCTGCTTTTGATTATCAACTCGGTTTGTAATAACTTGGTTTCATACTCTGATGATGAAAATGTATCTGTGAACTTTATGTAATATGTGACATGTATGTTGAATCATGTACGATCTTGGTTGTTGTAAATCATTTATCAAGACCCGTCCTGGTACTCGATGGACTACTGAGTTTATATGGGTTCAAGTATGATAGTGCGACCGCTTGCGGGCTACCATTGTACTTGTACTCTTATAAATTGGTCGGTTCTGTGACACTCTGGTTATCAACCGAGACACAAATCCTGGTTGGCCTCACCAAGAAGGCTAATCCCTGCCTGTGCAACAAAGAACGCAAGCAAGAACAAGAAAGATAACAACCAAATTGCAGATGAATGATTAATCTCACGAAGTTGGGGATCACAAACCGATGAACGGCAAAACTGTTCTTGACAGATTAATCTAAGCAAAACCCAAAACCTAATATTGGTGGCGGCGTATGATTATAAATGTCTTAGGGTCATCTCCTATCATGGATGTGCCCCCTAATTGGCCCAAACATGATGCACGGTCCAACGGACCAAAAGACGGTGCCGCAGCACCCTGGCAGATTCTGGATACTGACTTATTTTGACGATTCCCATTGATTCTGAAGGGATTTTGATGTGACATCACTTGGATTGGCTTCCTTATCAAATTAGCTTTCCAACCATATGTGGATTGTCGAAAATGGAGTCCGGATGCGTCTTGGGTGACCAGTTTAAGGCAGACTGGTCCTGGAGGCCGAGGCAGACTCAAAATCATGTTGGATCGAGCCTCTGGTTTCTGCTGGACGTCCTTGCTGGACATCATCACCTCCACCACATCCTCTAAGTCCCTCATGACCCTCTTCAATGTTCCTAAGCAAGATAACATCATTAGGTAGTAGTTTATTCTCAAAAGTATGAAAAGGGTCGCTTAAGAACGAGCTCACCTCTAAATTGAGTTGACGCATTCGAGCCCGGGTCATTGGACCTTGCATGATGGTTGGAGGATCAGCGGGTACATCCAAAGGAGTGATGTCCTCATCAGTAGCTATCATTGCTTGATTGTGCCATAGTTGTAGATGGCCGGTGTACCACCGCTGACCTTCGCCATGGACCTTCGCATCTGCCATGGCCGGCGTCGAGCTTGCTCCAGCGAGCCACTAAGCCAACTAAGCCTACCAATCGATGCGCATGGGGTGAGATGAGTGCAGTGGTGAAGACGCTATCGCTGGAGACATCATCGTCGGTGAGTTCTCACCTAATCAGCGCCATCCCCTGTTTTGATCTCGTTGACGAGTGGGTCCCTGTTGACCGCGGTCCCCGGCTATCAGTCCGTGTGGTGTTTGATTTTCTAATTTATTTTTCTAGATTTGAATGCATGTTTCAGAAATTCATATCTTAAGCTAGGAGTGTCCAATTTTGGTCAACCAAATTTTGTTGGACTCCTCATGAAGTATAGTATTTGATAAAAATATGAGACACACTCTTTCTGGCATTTTTCTAGGAGAATAAAATATAGCTAGATAAATGCTTTTTAAATGGTTTCTATTTTTTAAATGCATAACCTGAGCTAGAAAGGTGATAAAATTGTGATTCTAATTTTACTGGTCTTGTGGTGACATGCTCTAGCTAGGAAAAATATTAAAACTATAGTAAGAATACTTTGAATATGGTCTCCATATTTAATCCTAATTAATTGCTAGTTCCTAGTGGAATTAATTGGGGTAAAAATACATAACATATGATCATGCGAATTTTTATACAGTATTATTATGCTTGGAGGAATGTTAGAAAAATATTAAATCTGTTGCTTAACACTTTTCACTATGCTAAACTATTTTTTTGCTAAAATAAGCCTATGTAACTTATCATTTTTGTAGAGGTAGTTATACTTATCCAAATGGCATGGCATTTGTATGGTAGACTATTAAGGTCATTTGTAGGCTTCTGTACTTTTCTCAGAATTTATTAAGCACTAGAAGTATTTATCATTTAAATTACCTTATTATCTAACCATGATGTTTAACCATGATGTTTTCTATTATTCTTGTGAAGAATATGATATGTTGATGTTATTAGTTAGGTTGAAAAGTAATTGGTTATATGCAACTAGTTAATTATTGCTTAATAACTCAACTAGATGGCTTCATGTATAGTTATGGTTGTGATGATAATTTCATGATGATAATGGTCTTTTCTATAAAACTTGTTAATAACAAAGTTGTAGATAATTTACTTATCTACCCTGTGTTAAATTTTTATAGTCACACACCTTATGGTTTAAGAATTATGTCTGTTAGAATTCTACTATTAGAAATGCTTGCTCTCTGGATAGATCTGAAAGATTGAATTGTTTGACTTAGATAACTGCTGAATCACATTAAGTGTATTAAAATAAAGTTGTAGGAAATTTCATAAGATTTCCATAATGTCCACAACTATATTATTTTCATGTTTATAACTCTAGTTATGGTCAAAACAAGTGACTATTGTCTTATAATCTAGAAAATGATTTACATAAGTGTTTGCTTAAGTACTAGAGAAGAGATATTCACCTACTAAGTAAAAGAAGATGTAACTTGTTATCATCCTAATACCATGCTGTTGAAAGCAATTATGAGGATGCATTCATCACATCATATCATGTCATCATATATGCATTCGTGGTATCTTATTTCATGCTCATGCATATAGGATCATTCGAAGAGAGAACTCTTTTAGAGTTCAACTGAGGAAGAAGAGAAGGATCAGTAGGAGTGGCTTTAGGCCATAGCTCCAAGAGAAGAGGAACAAACTCTCTAGGATCTCCTTGTGTGCCCAGATCACCTAGCCAACCTCTTTCCTCAAAGGCAAGCCCCAGAGCATTCTATGTTTCCCATGTTTTACAAAATATCACTTGAGTCCTTTATGTTTGATGCATTAAGTTATAAGAGTTGATTGGAGACACTTGATGCATAGAACTACCTTGTCTAGTTACATATACCTTTAACCCTATGTAGGTCTAGGATCGAATATATGCTTAGCCATGCTTAGACTGGTAGAACTCAGGTGATTTCTTATCACCTGTGAGATATAGGTGGATACTGAAGCATGATTGGCTATATTTGCTATCATGGAAAAGAACCATGGGGTAATGTAAATGATGGCCAAGCTGAAGTCTATGTGTAGGTGGACTCATGTGATTCTGTCTATGCCGGTTAAGGACCGTACCATTGTTAGCACTTCTAACAAGATTGAACGCATGACTCTCACTTAGCTAGCTGGAATAACACGTTCTGACCATGAAGTCAAGTAGCTCAACTCAGGTCGGGCCTTGTTCTGTTAGAGTGCACACTCTAGATGGTAGTAAGGACATGTGGGGACCCAGATGTGAGCCCAAGGGTAGGCTAGGCCTAAACATCCTAGCAATTGGTTGTCCCTGATTGTGCAGGCGCTAGGCGAACCCATGAAATGTGGACCTGAGTTGTACCAAAGGTGACCGTTGTTCTGGTCTACCTAGGTTTGTGTTAGGAATAAATTGCCCAACTTGTTGAAATCAATTCGAATTGCCGTGTCTCCCAGATAGTGAGAAACTTGGTTAGCTCCAACATCATAGTAACTATGTTATAGAATATGAAGGTTCGGATAAACATGGAATTACTACACTGGTTATGGTTACTATTGTATGCTACTAAATGATATACCACATGTTTGGCATAGGTTAGTTGCTAATCTAGAGGTAAATAGCTATAATTAACTTAATGACCAAATTATAATTGTACAATTGAATTAGTTTCTTTTTTATGCAAAATGTTGTCAAGCTATCCTCCACTTACAAAGCCTTGCATAATCCTTGGAGTCACTTGATTTTTGGGATATGATGGGTAAGTCTAGCTTAGTACCTTCTTGTACTCAGGGTTTTATTCCTATTGTTGTAGATGGTATAGTTTATCATGACTATTGCAAGAACTGCTTTTGTCCCATCGTGGGTGAGGAGTGAGCCCTCAGCAAGCATCCCTTTTTAATCCTTCTTACATGCTTTTTATGGGAGTGTGATGATGAGCCAGGCACTATATTTGAACTATGATGGTAGATGTTAGCTTCAAACTTTAATTTGCTTCTGCTACTATTTACTAAACTTGGTTTGTAATAACCTTAATTCATACTCTAATGAATGAACTATATTTGTGAACCTTATGTAACATGTGACATGTATGTTGAATTCATGTACGATCTTGGTTGTATGTTGATGGTTAATCAAGACACATCATGGTACTCGATGAACTACAGGGTTTATATGTGCTCAAGTATGACAAAGCGACCACTTGTGGGCTGCCATTATACTTGTGCTCTTATAAATTGGTCAGTTCTGCTATAGTGGCAATCTTGCAACCTCTAGAACACTAGTCAACAAAGCCTTCCAAGCTAGTTTCTATTGGCCTTCAGCCATCGCCGATGTAGAAGTACTTGTTCACCGGTGTTAAGGTTGTCAATTTTTTGCTAAGCAAATACATGGCCTAGCCCAGGCCCTACAGACAATTCCTGCTTCCTGACCATTTGCATGCTAGGCACTAGATATGATAGGGCTATTCAAGCCCACGCTAGGAGGGTTTCGCTGGGTCTACATCGCCATCAACAAATTCTCTAAATGGATCAAGTACAAGCCCCTTGTTCAGGCCACAACAAAGAAGGATGCCGAGCTCATCATTGCTATTATCCATAGGTTCAGCCTACCAAATAGCATCATCATAGACTTGGGATCTATGTTCACCGGCAGTGACTTCTAGGATTTCTACGATGAGCTTTGCATCTCAGTAAGGTACATCTCGGTTGCATACTCTAGGGCCAATGGTCAGGTCGAACATGCCAATGGCATGGTTCTAGATGCATTGAAGAAGAGACTCTATGAGAAAGAGCAGAAGCACTCAGGCAAATGGCTTAAATAATTGCTAGCTATGGTCTGGGGACAAAGGACCAAACCTAGTTGCTACATCTGTGTCTCCACCTATATCCTAGTGTTAGGCTCTAAAGCTATACTACCCACTAATGTTTCCTTCTAAGCACCAAGGGTGGAGCAATATGATGAGGAGAACTCTGATCATGCCTGAATACTTGATGTTGATCGCCTATAGGAGGAGCACCTAGTCACATGTGTTTGGATGGCTAAGTACTTGGATGGCTTGCGATGGTACTACAACCGCAACATCTAGGACATGTTCTTTGTGGTCGGCGACCTAGTATTCCATAGGAAATAAAAGACCAAAGGGATGCACAAGCTTTCATCACCCTAGGAAGGCCCCTACTTCATCAAGGCAGTCACTCGACCAGTGTCCTATCGACTGTGTGATCTGAATGAAGTAGACATCCCAAACTCCTAGCACATCAACCTACTTAGGCATTTCTATCGCTGAAATGTTCCATGCAAAAGATATGTACCCTTTATATTTTAGTATTCAATAAAGTTTTCATAATGATGTTCTCTCAATGTTGTTTTCTCCATGATTATTCTCCAAATGACTTTTCCCTATGTATACCATCTTAAAGATGACATATGTTTTTGCCTCAACGGCTCCCCAAACTAGAACATCTACACTTGTGTTTTCTAGAGACGGCCATGTCATCCGGCTTCTCCCTACACATGTATGAGCTCCAGCCCTCTATGTTATGGGTGGTCAGCAGTGGCTCCTCGGTGACGCTTGTCTTCCTACATGTGCTAGATACCCACAGGTCTGAATATGGGCCAAGTCACCAGGGGAGGCCTGTGATAGAACCACCCAATTCATACAAGGACAAGTCTAGGCTGCCACTGTTTAACACATTGACGCGCACATACTTTCACTTATATAAACCTGGTAGTCCACCGAGTGTCACGAAGGACCTCGATAAATCAACATCACAACCAAGATCGCATGATTAAGCAAATACACATCAGACATAAAGAGTTGCAGCAGAAATAATGTTTATAATGAGTTCACAAAAAATAATACAAGTTTGTGTTTCAAAACCGATTAGTGAAAACAACATAGCTTTCAACTAATTACAATAATATAAGTTCCAAATACATTGCTAGCATATGTGACATCCTCTAACAAAAGCATATAGATAAGAACACTATATAGAGTCATCGAGCCCACTGGTGGTTAGCCACCATCTTCAGCAGCCCAAGAACTTCACCTGCAACATGGTGGGATAAACCCTGAGTACTGGAATGTACTCATCTAAACTTACTCATCATAAACCAAAAATAAAGTGACACAAAGGATCATGCAAGGCTTTATAAGTGGAGCTAGCTTGACACCATTTTTTATAAAAAGCCACTAATTTAGCTATACATTTTATATTTCGGTCATCAAGTTAATTATAGGTATTCATCTCTAGATTAGCAACTAACATGCTGCCAAACATGTGGTATATCATGTAGTAGCATAACAATAGTAACCATAGCCAGTGTAAGATTTTCATATTCATCAGAACCATCATATTCCATAATCTAATTACTACGATAAAGGGGCTCCGTCAAGATTCTCACTATCCAGGAGAGACAGCGATTCGAATCGATTGCAATCAGCTGGGCAGTTATTCCTAACACAAATGTAGACCTACCTACGCCAAGGTAGTCTTAGGTCACCTTTTGTACAACTCAGGTACACATTTAATGGGTTCGATCAGTGCCACACAACCAGGGACAACCAATTGCCAGGACGGTCAGCACTACCCTACCCTTGGGCTCACGTCTAGCTCCCCGCACATCCTTACTACCATCTAGAGTGCGCACTTTGATAGAATGAGGCTCGGCCTAATTTGAGCTACTTGGCTTTGCAGGTCAAAACGAGTTATCCAGCCAGCTAAGTGAGAGGCATGCGTTCAAAATGACAAGAGGGCCTCCAACAATGCGGTCCTTATTCAGCACAGATGGATTCACATGAGTCAACCTACAAATAGACTCCGCCCAGCCTCTAGTTACATTACCCCATGGTTCTGTTCCATGATAGCAAATATAGCCAACCGTGCTCTGGTTTTCCACCTATATCTCGCAGGTGATAGGAAATCACCTAACTTCTATCGATCAAAGCATTGCTAAGCATATATTCGATCCTAGACCTATATAGGGTTAGAAGTATATATATCTAGATAAGGTAGTTCTATGCATCAAGTGTTTCCAATCAACTCCTATATCCTAATGCATCAAACATAAAGGACTACAAGTGATATTTGTAAAAACATAGGAGGCTTAAAATGCTCTGGGGCTTGCCTAGGATCCAACATAAGTCAGTTCAGTTAGCTCACACTGTCTGGGTGACATCTCCGGTCCTAGCACTTGCTAAGTCCTTCCATCTTCGGGATAGGTCCACCATACACCATCTTTGGGTTAGGATCTAACATCACGTCCTTCGCATGGTTCATCTAGCACACCTAGATGAGATGAAACATGCAAGTGCATGAATATGAAGAATGGTAATAAGAGATGCATCACATAAGAGTGTTCAAGACAAGCACAAGATTATGCAAGACATAGGCACCTAGAGTTATTTAACTAAACATCACACAACCTATTATAGAGGGATAGCAAGCATATTAGGCATGGTGCACAAGTGAACTTAACTTCAGATATTGCATAAATGCATCAATCAAGAACTAACAAAACATGTTTAGCCAAAACAAGAGCAAGCTAAAGCAATCACCTAGCACATGTACACAAATCTAGATAGCAGCACAATAGTCACTTGTTTCAACTATAACTGGAGTCAATAAAGGTGATCTTGGACTTTCTAGAAAGGTGATCTTGGACTTTCTAGAAAGCTAATGAAATTATCTACAACTCTTTTATTTACACTCAGAGCTCATTCTAAAGCTAACCAAGTCAAAATACACCAAGGAGTAGTTCTACACAAACAATGAACAAAAAAACTGATATGAACTTCAGAGATGCATAACTAGAGTTCTAATCATCCAACATACATGATTATTAACTTAATGGAAATATTATTAAGTTACTTATAACTTTATTATTATCTTCTTAAGATGATTCTATAGCTAACAAGGTTGAACAACCCAATGAAGACATCTCTGTCTAGATTTGAACATAACCTGCCATTCCACTTTGAATAGCAACAACTAGAGTTCTAGACCACCAAAAGCAGTGATCTTAGACATTTTAGAAAGCTTAGGAAAAGCAATACAACTCTCCTATTATCACTAATACATGATTCTATGTTTAAATAAGTTAAAAAATACAATCATTCAGATTTGTTCAGAGCACATGCAAAACCTGACAGCAAACTTGTAAAATCTATAAATCCTAAACCAGCAGGCCTAAATCATGAAATTTTAGGACAAAAAATAAGGAAATTATCTACAACTTTTGCATTCAACATATGTACAGAAAACATCATTTGCATCACGAAAATATCATCACAACAGAAACTATACGTGTAGCCATTTAAGCACAGAAGCAAAGTGGTGCTTGACTTCATTCTTCAACAAGGCCATACATGTACTACTAATAACATGGATCACAAACTACTATTAACATGGTCACTCAACATTAGTCATGGTTAGCATAAAAAGCACCTTAACACATCTCCAAAACATAGAGGTTACATATTGATGTTCCTTTCTCATTTTTATTCTATGGGCACTTGTTTACTAATTAGCAAACATAGACAAACCTATAAAGGAAAGCAACCTGCCCCAAGGTGATTCAAGGGCTGGCCTTACAACACACAAACATACACTAACATACACATGGCACACATTAGAGTAAGAGCTAAAACAAGGAGTAGAAATATGCATAGGCAACATACTCGCTAGTTATTATATTAACAAGAGAGCAAGCACAAAAGACATTGAACTAGCTTTAAACCATTATTGCTCCTAGCTCAGCAACCTTCAACTTAGGGTAAGCAAGGGAGCATCATATGACTTAACTACATGCATCTACTAGCAACTTTTACTCTCCTATTTATATATAAAGCTATATATTGATTTTTTTTGGGGATGTGGCAAACATCTAGTTTGGATCTCAAATTTTTATGAGAGATAGATGATGACAAAACATGATTACTGTACATATCTTACATGCTCAGGTTTCATAGATTAATTATTACAAAAAAGACAAATTGCTATTGCAAGAAAACATGTGAGAGCAAGATAAATCTAAAACACACTATTTTCTACAAACACATGGCCATATTATATGTTATTATGGTAGCACAACATCATACAAAGCTAGAGGAACAACATTTTCAATTTTTACACCTTCATAAAAATTACAACTTGTTTAAAACCATTTATCAAGCACTAAACAAGTTAAATCAATAACTCAGTCACACATGCACCAACAAAACTAAAATTATTACCACAGCACACATATGACACAAGTAGCCTACCATAAAAATTTAATAGCAATTGGACCACCACAACTTTAGTATGAATTTATTTCTAGAAAATCCTAATTAACAAAGATAAATAAAAATAGCAAAAACTTTCTACTAACACATATCATATTATGACTCTACTGCATAGATCTACTCACAAGGATTCCAAAACATCTTCATTTGCTATTTTACGATTTTTCTACGATTTACTATGATTTTTCAAAGTTTTAGCTAATTAAATGAAATAAAGACAAACACATTTGCTCTGAGGACCCTGAACTTTCCACTCAAATAGCTTCCAGCAAAAAGGTCCTTCTAGACACTATTTAACAGAGTCATAGACTTCATAGATAGGTCCTTAACAAGGCATCGAACCTAACCCTGACAAGGTCTCCGCCATCACCAACATGAAACGGCCGACATGTGTTAAGGATATACAGAAGCTTACAGGCTGCATGGCTACCGTAAGCCACTTCATATCATGCCTCGGTGAAAAAGGGCTACCTTTCTTCAAGCTCCTTAAGGCCTCCAAGCACTTCTCTTGGTCGGAGGAGACAGACACAGCTTTCGAGCAGCTCAAGTTGTTCCTAACAAAGCCTTCAATCATGACAGCACCATGACCAGATGAAACTCTACTGATCTACATCGCTGCCACTTCTCATGTCATCAGCATAGCTATTATCATCGAACGCGAGGAAGCTAGACACGCCTACAAGGTGCAACGTATAGTATACTTCATAAGCGAGGTACTTAATGAGCCCAAAACTTGTTATCCTTAGGTACAAAAACTGTTATACACAATTCTGATTACGTTGCGCAAGCTCCAACACTACTTCGACTACTACAAGATCGTCGTGGTCACTGAGTTCCCTCTAGGCGACATTCTCTGCAACAAGGAGGCCAACAGCCGCATCATCAAGTGGGCTATTGAGCTCGACACTTACTCCATCGAATTTAGAAGTAGGCCTACCATCAAGCCATAGGCGCTCACTAATTTCATCGCTGAGTGGACCAAGATCCAAGAGCCTATCGTCACCACTTGCCCTGAGCACTAGGTGATGTACTTTGACGGCACCCTTAACATCAACGGTGCTGGTGCGGGCATTCTGTTCATTACACCGACCAAGGATAAGCTCCGATACGTTCTCCAGATACACTTTTCGGCCAACAACACCGCCGAATATGAAGCATGTCTCCATGGACTCCATATAGCCACTGAGCTTGGTGTCAAATGCCTCATGGTGTACGAGGATTCCGCACTAGTCATCAACCAGCTCAACAAAGACTGGTCTTACTCTAGTGAGAAGATGGATGCATATTGCGCCGAAATCAGGAAGCTTGAAGGAAAATTCTATGGCATCGAGTACCACCACGTGGTACGCGACCAAAATCAGATCACCGACCACTTATCTAAGTTGGGCTCTTCTCGCGCCGCGATCCAGCCAAGGGTCTTCATTCAAGATCTCCTAGCACCATCCATCACTGAAGATAAGGAAGTTTAGGAAGTTCCCCCCGCCGAGCAGCTAGTACTTACAGTACCTTCACCAGCCGCCGATTGGAGGGAGCAATTCATCAAGTACCTCACCAGTGCTGATGTACCCACTGACAAGACTCAAACCAAATGCCTAATTCGTCAAAGCAAGCATTACATGCTAGTGGACAGCATCTTGATGAGGAAAAGTGCCAAGGAAGGGATACTGCAGAAATGCATCACCCAAGAGGAGGGAGTAAAGCTACTTCTCGAAATTCACCTTAGTTCCTGCGGCAACCACACGGTCTCGAGAACACTGGTCGGCAAGGCTTTTTGAGCTAGTTTCTATTGGCCCATAGCCATCTCTGATGCAGAAGACCTCATCCGATATTGTGAAGGATGCCAATTTTTCGCTAAGCAAATACACGTGCCGACGCAAGGACTGCAAACCATCCCAGCTTCCAAGCCCTTCGCATGATGGGGACTAGATATGATCAGGTCCTTTCAAACCAGCACCAGGTGGTTTCTAGTACATGTATGTCGCCATCGACAATTCTCCAAGTGGATTGAATATAAACCACTTGTCTTGGCTACTGCAAAGAAAGCAGTCGAGCTCTTCGAAGATATCGTCTACAGATTTGGTGATGTAGACTAGGCCTGATCTTCTAAAAGGTATGATAGCGTCGATTGGTGGAGACTTGATGTTCACAATCTAGGCTTCGAACCAAGATTGATTTGGACCCCCGCAACCATTACACCATTGATCCGTTGGTTATCAACCACGCGAATGCGATTGACCTTGCCAAGAAGGCTTTCCTGCAAGCGAATCGAGAACACAAGCAAGAACGGAATGAATGCAATCTGAAATTGCAAATAAATATGAGGCTTATGAAATCAAGAAGGAGTTCAAGTCTTTATTTGAAAGGACTAATCGCCACAGGTGAACAAGATCAAGAACTAGGGCCCTGGTTTACAGCAAGCAGCCTTGGCGGCGATAGTTGCAGCAAAACAATGTCTGTTTCACGAGGAAATCAAGAACTAAACAAAACCCAAACCCTAAGGAGAGCGACGGCTGCTATTTATAGAGTCTTGGGCATCACTCCCCTGGACGCGCCCCCTAATGGGCCCAAACACGATACACGGTCCAACGGACAAAAAGATGGTGTTGCAGCACCCTGGCAGATTCTAGACGCTGACTTGTTTCGACGATTCCTATTGATTCCTAAGGTCTTTTGATGTGAAACCACATGGATTGGCTTCCTTATCAAATTAGCTTTCCAACCATATATGGATCATCGAAAACGGAGTCCAGATGGTCTTGGGTGACCAGTTTAAGGCAGACTAGTCCTGGGCCCAAACCGGACTCGAACTTGAGTTGGACTGGGCTTCCGCCATAAAAAAGATGAATTGGATGCCCATGCTGGACCTCCTCCTCTACTTGGCTTGTATGTGATGAAGTAGTGATGTCCTCATCATCCTCCCTTTCTTGAATTGAAGTCATCCTCGACTGAAGTAGATCGTCTCCTCCATTAGATGACAGCAACAATGGTTCTGGAAGATGACGTTCATCTTGGCACCCCATCCTTCGCAAATGCGGCTGCCATGGTGGCTGCCTATTGGGAATTCATCCACCTTCTCCTGCAAAAGGCTAGTACCAACAAGAGGCATAGCACTAGGAGTAGGACCAAGTGGACATATAGGCGATGTACAAGTTAGAGCATAACATGGTTCATCATGATCAACAAGAACAGATTTAAGAGCAAATAAAACTTCTTTCATGTTACTTGATGGTTCATTTGTTGGTTTGCTAAAGTCTTTATCATGGCCTTTCTTTTTCTTTTTAGCAAGTTCCTTTTCATATTGCACAATTTTAGCAGGTGATAAAGGAAGTAAAGCAATGGTCTTTCCTTTAAACATAAAAGTATATCTATTTTGCCTACCATAATGTACAACATTATTATCATATTGCCAAGGGTGGCCTAACAAAAGTGAACAAGCTTGCATAGGCACGACATCAAAATCAGCATAATCATGGTATGAATGTGGAAGAGCATGTGTAGATAAACCAAGAATCTTGACAAGCTCAGAACTTACCAAGTTATTGCTGCTCCCTCCATCAATTATAGCACGAACACGGAAATTATTGACAATGAGGAACATTTGAAAAAAATTATGGCATTGTAGCTTGTCTACTGGCTCAACTTGTGTACTCAAAACATGCTGAACAAGGATTGATTTGTAGTCTATAGTACATGCCACACTATCAATTACCTCATTAGGATCTTTAGCACTATCCGCAAATTTATCTGCATAAAGATCAGTTGCAAGTGCAAATTCATTCTTTTCATCACTAGCACTAGCATACCCACCATCATCAGTAGCAATATATGCGCGTTTGCTGGGGCATTCTTTAGCAATATGTCCCATGCCCTTGCAGCGGTGGCACACAACTTTAGAAGAGCTGCTAGAGGAAGGTGTAGCAGATCCACTGGAAGAAGATGTGATAGGAGAATTCTTCTTTACAGGCGCTGGTGGTGTCTGCACATTAGAAAATTTACTCACCTCGGTTGGACGTGAAGGAATGGATGGAGTCATGGATGGAGTTGTGGATCGCCTAGGTTGTCATCCCTGTACTTCCCTTTCAGCTTTAATAGCATAATGATATAATTGGGAAAATCTAGTCCATTCTTTATAGTCAAGAACATCCTATATTTCACGACGTAAACCTCCAAAAAATCTAGAACACTTATCCATATCATCCTCTTGTATGTTACTATGTGCTAGACCAATTAAAAGCTCCTGATAATATTCCTCAACAGTTTTACTACCTTGATTTAAACATTGCAATTTTAATCGCAGATCACGCTGATAGTATGGAGGAACAAATCTTGATTTCATTCGTCGTTTAAGTATAGTCCAGGTTTGAGGTATTTGAGCATTAGCATTATTGCAAATATCATTCCACCAGAAAAGAGCAAAACTAGTAATATCACTAGTAGCAAGTCTAACTCTATATTCTTCAGGTACTTGATGGGAGCTAATTTTTTTATCTATATCCATCTCCCTAATCTAAATATGCTTCAGGATCAGTAGAACCAGAAAAAGGAGGTATCTTAAACTTGGTTTTAGAGAAAGGATCATTATTACCTTGGTTGTTACCTCCCATACCACATCGAATTAAAGTTCAACCTGATTACGGTTACTGTGCATCCTTAGCACGTCGTTGAGCTTCGGCTTTAGCCTCCGCGTTCGCCATCAGTCCTCCTCAGAGAGATCATCATCATCATCTTCAGGACAGTGGTTTAGGATGTCGTTGTTCAACATCTTCAATCCTCTTGGCCAAAATGGTGATTTGTTGAAGGATCTCATTGAACTTGTCATCAAGAACGGCATGGAGCTCATTCTTAGAAACATAGTCATTGAAATCTATAGGTGCATCTTCGTTTCCTTGGCCACTGCCTCTGGCTTTTCCTGACATAGTTAGTAGAAAGAAAAAGACAACACAAATAGTATTATCCCTACCAACTACTTAGGTTGTGGATAAGGGAAAATAAGGCATTCAACTCTCAAGCGTCTTACCACGGTCTTACAAGTGTTCTTACCAAAGCAACAGGCGGTGCAATCGGTCGGTGACTATGATACCATTGTAGCTTGAGTGTAACAGTTACAAGGCAAACCTGTACTTGGTTAGAAGAAAGTGGAGCTTGGACATGCACAATATAGTAGCAAGGAATAACAAAATTCGCAACTGAATAGCAAAGCTGAATAAGTATCCCAAGTACTTATCTTAGTTGCTGGCCTACTCATGTTCCAAGTACCAGATGTATTAAGTGATGTGAACAGCAAGAATATGATTAGGAACAATGTAGAAATCAGCACACACAAACACAGCTCAAATGGCGCTCTCTATGTGCTCCTCTAGATATTGTTCCACTTTTGCCCCTTTCTTTTTTCTCTATTTTTGGGATGTCGTTGTTTTTTTGGGATTCTTTGACTTTTTCTTTTTATTTTTCTGATATTTTTTCTTCACTTAGGAGCACAAAAGAAGTAACCATAGAAAATATGAGCTTAAACAAGTGAAAGATGTGGCCTATGGAATTTCTAGAAGACGTGCTCAAAATCGACAAAGACCTTGTGACCATGAAAAGAGTATCTTGTGACCACTTTTTGACCAAAATAAAAATCTCCAACCCCAACAAGGTAGGGATGGACGGATCAGAATTTTTTTCTAGTCGATTTTGATATATGGAACAGTTGAAATCTGAGTTCGTATGTGAAAACTAGACCAGTTTTAAGAACGGACTCTGAATTAGAGGACAAAACGGGAACAATGTGCGCAAAATTGGTCACGACAGCAAGGATTTGATGAAACCAGTGAAGACAAGTGTAACAAATAAGATGGCGTGGACTAGGGTTTGATGAATACAAAGGAATCACAGCAATACTTGAAGGTGTTCATGGATTATGATGAAAAACAAAGGGGAAAACATAAACTGGACTAAAAAATGATCTAAAACCAGCAACAAGAACTTGACCTAGGGCACAAACTCAATAATGCAAATCAGAGACGAACTTGCACAGCACAATGAGGCTATAGGACAGGGAATATGTGATGATGTATATTTTTTTGGCTTTTTGTGGACTATAGGTAATGCAAAAACTAGTAATATTCTAAAGGGGAAACAAAGTTATACCTAACGGGCAACAAGGTCTCTGATACCACTTGATGTAGACTAGGCCCGATCTTCCGAAAGGTATGATAGCGTCGATTGGTGGAGACTCGACATTCATGATCTAGGCTTCGAACCAAGATTGATTCGGACCCCCGCAACACCACTGCTCCATTGGTTATCAACCACGCGAACGTGATTGACCTCGTCGAGAAGGCTTTCCTGCAAGCGAATTGAGAACACAAGCAAGAACAGGATGAACGCAATCTAAAATTGCAAATAAATATGAGGCTTATGAAATCAAGAAGGAGTTCAAGTCTTTATTCAAAAGGACTAATCACCATAGGTGAACAAGATCAAGAACTGGGGCCCTGGTTCATAGCAAGTGGCTTTAGCGGCGACAGTTGTAGCAAAACGATGTCTGTTTCATGAGGAAATCAAGAACTAAACAAAACCCAAACCCTAAGGAGAGCGACGGACTGCTATTTATAGAGTCTTGGGCGTCACCCCCTGGACGCGCCCCCTAATGGGCCCAAACACGATACACGGTCCAACGGACCAAAAGACGGTGTCGTAGCACCATGGCAGATTATGGACACTGACTAGTTTCAACAATTTCTATTGATTTCGAAGGTCTTTTGACGTAAAACCACTTGGATTGGCTTTCTTATCAAATTATCTTTCCAACCATATATGGATCGTCAAAAATGGAGTCTGGATGCCTCCTAGGTAACCAATTTAAGGTAGACTGGTCCTGGAGCCCGAACCGGACTCGAACTTGAGTTGGACTAGGCTTTCGCCATAAAAATGATGAATTGGACTCCCATGCTGGACCTCCTCCTCTACTTGGCTTGAATGCGATGAAGTAGTGATGTCCTCATCATTTGGTCTCCTGAATAGCATCATCACTAACCTCAGAACTACATTTACTGGCCATCACTTCTTGAACTTCTGCAAAGACCATTGCATCTCTGTCAAATATGTCTCTGTTGCCCATCCTAGAGCCAATGTCTAGGTCGAACGGGTGAACGGCATGATCCTTGATGCCCTCAAAAAGCGACTATATTAGAAAGAAGAAAAGCACCTAGGCAGATGGCTTAAGGAGCTACCAGCTATAGTCTGGGGACTGCGTACCCAAGCTTGTCACAGCACCGGCATGACTCCATACTTCTTGGTCTATGGCTTAGAAGCCATACTACCAGCGGACATTGCCTTCCGAGCACCTAGGGTGGAAAACTATGATGAAGAGTAGGCCACGGCTATTTGGTCAGAGGACGTCGACAGGGCTGAGGAAGAACGCCTAATATCCTACGTCCGCACAGCTAAATATCTAGAAGGCTTGCGGTGGTACTACAACCGAAATGTCAAAGGTCATTCATTTGCTGTCGGCGATCTCGTTCTCCATAGAAAACAAAAAACTGAAGGGATGCATAAGCTCTCTTCTCCATGGGAAGGGCCTTACATCATCAAAGAGGTTTCCCTGACTAGGGTCTTATCGCCTAAGTGACTTAGAAGGAATTGATGTTCCCAACTCATGGCACATTGAACACCTTATACGTTTCTATCCTTGAAACGCTCCAGATATGTACTCTCTATTTTTATGTTGAATAAAGTTTTGGTCTCCATGATTTGTCTCCATTTTTTCACTATTGTGGTTTAACATCCACTCGCGGTCGCCGAGCTCTATGCTACTTCATAACGAACACCAATAATGAAATTGCCATAACTGCGCCGACCACGTTCCTCCAAATCTCCAACATTATCACCGATCTGTTTTCTCCAAAATCGCCGAACGATTTCTCTAAGTCGCCGACACATTTTTCACCAAAAATCGCCAAACACATTTTCTCCAAATCGCCGAACACCTTTCCTCTAAATCGCTAATGTATTTCACCACGCTTCTTCTCCAAATCACCGAGCACTTTTCTCCAAATCTCCAAGATATTTGCCGATCAGCGAACAACATGCTTTCTTTTCTGTTCTCTTCAGAGAAGACCCAGTCTCTGATATCTCCCTACACATGCTACGGGCTCCGTGCTCTGTGTTATGGGTGGTCGGCTATGGTTCCTTAGTCACACCTGTTCATCCTACACGTCTACGGGCCCTGCGCTTGATGTTATGGATTATGGGCTAGTCAAGGTTGAGAGTTCAGCATAGAATTAATTGCTCGGACGCTGCTCATATTACCTATATCTCCAAGTTATTTTGATAACCGCCGTGCAACACACATTCCGTTCTTTTCTCTATGGAGAAGACCTAGTCTCTGATCTCTCTCTACACGTGCTACAGGTCTGTGCTCTGCATTATGGGTGGTTGGCTATGGTTCCTTGGTCATGCCTGTTCCTCCTACATGTGCACGGGATCAGTGCTCGACGTTATGGACTATGGGCTAGCCGAGGCCATATGGGTCAATAGCGAACCAATTGCTCGGACTCTACTTACACTACGTGGTTAAAACTATGAACATTTTTCACCAAAATACAATCTAACTGCATACACATGCACCTTATAATATTTAGCGTATACATAAGTGTTTTTACACCTTTGCGCGTTCTAATTACACTATCCAAAAATTACAGATGATATCTGCCAGGCAAGTCATTGTGCTCCGCCATCACCATCCATTTCACCGAAAAGGTCTATATCGCTTGCCATCTTCTTCGCTGCATCCTCCACCTCATCCTCCAGCTACTGGGTCTCTACCTCGCTCAGTCCTATAGTGAACCCGCCCCCTATCGCCTAAAGGTTAGTGGCTGGATGGTGGGACCAAACCATAGCAAGGGTGTGGATAGCGGTGATAACAACGGCATTGCAGTTGAAGCCTTTGAAGCTCTCCCATGCCGTCTTGCATCTTTCGATGATGATGTTCGGGCATGGTGGCCTACTAATGAGCTGAAGAGCCACTTCTGGTTTGATGCAGTCGAGCACTGGTTTGATTTTGGCAACTAGGGCATCAAACTCATCCCTTTTGGTCTAGGCATCCTGCTCTAGCACATTGAATAGTGCCTTGACCCTCCAATGGTAGTCTGCAAGCATTACAAAGTTACTTCAGCGGTAACCCCGACCAAGGAATACTCACCGTTTAGCTCCTCGGCTAGCTTGTTCGCTCGCCCTATCTCCTTCACTTTCTCCTCTTGGAGTTGCTCGAGGGCCTAGTGTAGCTGGCCAAGCTCTACATCTTGTTCTACAAGTACAATAGTCAGCACCAAAAGTAAGCATATCCAACTATGCAAAGCACCTTTGTCGATCACATGTACCTTTCATCTGCTCGGAGACTTTCTACAGCTATTCCAAATGCTTAGAAGCATCCTTCAGTTGTGTGGAGGCAGTGGCTAGCTGCTCGAACTTGCTCTATAGCTATTCTTTCATAGTCGCCAGCTGTTCAGACAGGACTCCCTTTTGGTGTTCCAGGTCCTGTGCGTTGGATTCAGTGAGGTCTTGCTCATGCCGGGCCCTCTGGGTGTATCTCTCCAAGACGTTCATCGCCTTCTTGAGTTTTTGGTTCTCCTCGATGAGGGGTTCCATCCTCTTTATCAACTGGTGCCGCTTCTCAGCAATCTAATTTATTCCCTAAAATTCATAAGGACAATAATGGTATTCGATCTCCAACATCAAAAATGAATACTCAGGATTTAGTACTAACCTCAATTTGTTTTATTACTCCGGCGATGATGGATTTTAGCCTCCTTATATCCTTGGGGGTGTCCTCTTCCTCGATAACTACCACTTTAGTCACCGTGTCTAGCGAAGGATTCGGATGGATTGGGTTCGAGGTTCCTGCACGAACAATCTCCTCCACCTCATCCTCCTCTTCCGCAGCAGCAGGAGAAACCACCAGGGGGCTCTGTGGCTAGACAGTGGGTCCGACCGTGCCCTAGTGACACCTTCGGGGTGCTGTTAGCTCCTCAGGGCGCCATTGGTTTCACTGACCCAGACTCTGGTGCTTTCGCTGGCAACTCCAGCTTCAGCTCCCGAGGGCCCGATAGTAACCTACCGTTGCTTCAGGTATTATCGCCTGACCCTTCCCCCACCAACACTGACCTCTCATTCATCTCCAAGGCCACCCACAGTGGTGGTTGACTCTTCCACCGGCTACCGAGCACCCGGGGACCCTCGACATGGGAGCTAACAGCGTTACCTCCTGCTCTGGGATCTGCCCAAGGCTACTCGTTAGTCTAGAAAGATAGGTTCGGAACCCTCCATATGCCTTGCACTGCATCGGATCATTTGGTCAAGCGGCAAAAAAGCTAAGACAAGATAGCAAAGTAACTCCAACACGAGAATACTTACCGTTTGGTTTACCGGTCCAATTTTTTGAATCGACGATGCCTACTCGAGCCCCCAGGCGTGGATGTGGGGTCAACTCCCTTATTCTGGGGTGAAGGTCTCAGCCTCCTCCAGAGTCGACCTCTGCTCCGCCTATTACTTTAGGATTTTCTCCGCCTGTTGCTCTGGATTTACCTCTGCCTGTTGCTCGGGGACTCCCGTCACCTACTCGGCGGGAACCTTCGCCTGTTGCTCTAGGGATTCTCGTCGCCTACACTAATAGGAACCTCTATCACCTTATGCTCAGGGACTTCTTCGCTTCCCCTTGGTTGCTCCTCCATGTGTGAGCTGCTTGGAGCTACTTGGGTGCTCGGAGGAGGAGCAACTGGGTCTTCAGTCGTCATCAGACCATTCAAGCACCATGGTCCTTTGCGGTCGAGTGGTCTGGTCGCCACCAAGCGAGATGTCACCCCATTGGAGGGGAGCGTCAGTTGTTGTTTTCTCTTCTTCTAGGCCGGCTTGTCTGCCACTGCCCTCTTTCCCTGGACTTTCTCCATCACCGGGGGTGGAGTCTCCATCCGACCAGCATCGATGCCTCTGGATTCTAATGATGCCCTAGCTGCACCTACTTCAGACTGAGCTAGTGGCCAGGCGTCTACTCCCCTTGGCCAATCACCCCTCGAGACACTAGAGAAATACACCGCTCTTTCCTAGTGAATGGATCTTTGCATAAGTAAATCAGTTCACTGCTCGTCGATGTTTCAGGATTAAAAATCTTGGGAATAAAAATTGAGATGATTACCTTAGGGGGTGGATATGAGCAATTGAAGTCCCTTGTTTGCTTTGGCTAGGCGAATGAAATATTGGGAGCAAACAGCTCTATGGCCCACTCTAGGACATTCTTCTTTGTCAAACATTCTGTCTTCTCCCGGGTCCTGTCGTCATCACCTCTGTAGTCAAAGCCCAGGTGGGCCCTCTCCTTGTAGGACTAGACGTGGTGCACTATGAAGCTTACTACCACCAGTTCACCTCTAATTTCCATGCCTCTAAACAGGTCGAGGAGCTCCATCACTTGTTCCATGTTAGCACTGTTTGGTTCCTCTGGCCAGCTCCTCTAGTTCTTTGGGATATGGTGGACATTGCAGCAGATTGTAGGGTGACTCTATTTCATGTAGAACCACTTGGAGTTCCACCCTTTCAGAGAAGTGTTCAGCGATATGTTAATATACTCGCTGGCCATTCCATCTCGGAGCTACAAATAGACACCACCGACCACCTTGGAGCCACCGCCGCCTTTCTTCTTCAACCAAAAGAGATGTCTGAAGAGGTTGAAGTGTGGTAGAACCCCCAAAAACATCTCACAGAAATGAATAAAGATCAAAATGTGCAATATGGTGTTGGGGTGGAGATTGCATAGACTAATCGACTAGAATTCCAACAGATCTCGAAGGAAAGGATGAACAGGGAACCCCAACCGACGCCAAAAATAATCTTCAATGACTACAACTTCATTGGTGTTAGGCATTGGGAAGGGCTCACCACTAGCTAGTCACCATCCGGTAGTGACACGGTCAAGAAGCATGCCCACCGCCACCAATCTCTCAAGCTCCATTTCTCCCATGGCGACTGGCGCTCACTCTTCGTCACGTTTGGCTCTAGCACTTGCTCTCTTTGGGCTCGCTCTCTTTGAGTTCGCAGCTGTCCTCTTTGGTGCCATCTTTCGGATCTGGATGGGGGCTGGCACCGGCAGCGTGCGTGGGTACGAATCTAGAAGTGTGAGGACTGCAGAGGAAGAGGAAATGGCAAAGTGGCAAAGGTGGAAACTTGGGATGTGGTAGTGCAATTATAAAGCACTTTCCCCACCTCTTTGTAGTTGAGGGTTTTTAGGAAACTGTTCCCACGATTTGTGCCTCTCCGAATCCTCCGCAATAGCAAGGTGGGCCGTAACGTGGGCTTTTGCGCAACCATAGCCCACAGTCGCCCATTTATCGCCGACATCAGTTGCTACTCTCCGAATAATCACCTGACTTCTTTGCCATTTCTTGAGGCTTAGTAACCGACACTGTACATCCATTACTTCGGTTTTTTCTCCACAGTTTGATTTCTCCAATATCTCCGCTTGTAGCTCTAGGGACTGGCTGCCTACTCGGCTGGTCTTTAATTGTTTTCTATTTCTGACCCTGGCACCACATGACTGTGTCACCTACTATCAGGCTCAGGGACTAAGTGGGCACACTTCACCTCATGGTGAATGTGCTTTGTCTCTTTTTGGGGTCACGCCTGGGGACTCGCTGCCTGCTCGGCTAGTCTTCTACTATTTTTTTTACTTTCTGACCCTAGCACCACATGACTACATCATCTACTATCAGGCTCGAGGACTAAGTGGGCACACTTCATCCTGCGGTGAATGTGCAGGATTTTTTCTCAAAGACTACATGCCTCTTGAAGAAGATTGACTCCTTCTCTCATGGTCGGACTCTAAGTGGGCACACTTGGTCCACTGCGATGAAATTTTCTATTCTAAACTTGAGTGCCTTACACCCTTATGGCAAGCCATCCTTAGATCTTACTGCTAAGCTGTGGTCCTCGCTGCTCGCAACTACTCACTATAGCTCAACAACTTATCATGATGGTCGGACCGTGAGTTTGATTGCTCGGCTTTGTTCGCACCTGCTTGGACAAGCACAAGACTGGTGTTGTACAACTGGGTACATGGTGCTCGGGGACTAACTATGGGGGGGTAAAACCATAGATACCCATGGTAGACCACATGGGCTACGCCCTTAGGGGTGGCCCAGTCCACAAGACGAAGCCTTGTAGGGCATGATCCTAGTTGGCTCCTTCCGCAAGACATCTGGAAGATATCCTGAAGATACTACGAGATCTGTTAAGATATGTATGATCCCAAGATTCCTATAATCAGTTATTACTTTCTGGTTATCTCTTAGATCTAACTGACTTGTAACCCTGCTCCCCAGGACTATATAAGGTGGGCAGGGACCCCCTCCAAACTCACGCAATATCATACAATAGCTAATATAAACCAACAAACCATAGGAGTAGGGTATTATGTCATACTGATGGCCTAAACCTATCTAACTCATGTGTCTCTGTTGCCTTCTTGTTCTTGATCTCACGCTCCTCTGCTGATCAATCTACCTTCATGGGATACCCCTTGGAGGACTGCCGATGATATTCTATCTACAGTCATGACTAGAACCCTCAATACCAGTGCGTGTCCGAGTAGCACAACCTTGTGTCAGTTCGCCATAGGAGGCTCTCAGTTTCATCGCGGCACTGTAGATCGCTAATTCGTGGCACCATTACTAAAGCTACAACCCACAAGAGTTCTCACGTGGCACAAATTGGGTTTCATAGGAGCACACACCATGTGAAGGAGGGATAGCAGGCAAAGGTAGTCACAAGGTTAGGAGTCAACAAGGGTGGTCCAAGGTAAAGACATGGAACAAGAGAAACATAAATTAACTAACAAAGACAACTGAGCATGAGACTCTTGCTTTAATTTCATGCATGCCTAGCTTTTACCAAGGAGATTACCAGATAAATGATTACATGAGATTTGGTCTTGTTGGGCAGCAACATGAGATCAAGATCGATAAACATTTCGAGACTTGAGATAGTTGGAGATTAAACAAGCGAGATTCGAGGGACAGAGCTGATACACTACTTAGAGATTTAGTTGATAAAGCAATGAAATAATTTGTAAGGAAAAGACTCCGATGTTTAGGCAGTGAGAGGTTAGCGTTGCACCAGATCACTTTTAGGATAAGGGCAGAGATGTCCAATAAGGATTTTTGGGTAGGGTCTTCACACATAGGAGCAAGACATCCATGACATATGCAAGCATTTAAGGGAACCAAGCTTGGACTCATGAGTCAAGCAAAAGCATGGATACACAAACATTCAAGGGCTAACAATCACACACACAGGCTCAAGCTCCTCAGCAAGGGAATCTACATGGAGACAACCATGAGATTAACATAACTTGAGTGCAGTTCTAGGATTAGGCTCTTCAACACTTATATGCTCACTGTGGACAAAAGGGGTAACTGACTATGATGCTACCTAGGTAACAAAGCATCCACACATACATCATGGTCTTAAGCAAGCATTTGAAACACTCAATCCAATTAGCTTAAGTAACTATTACTAAGCATCAAGCTCACACATTACAAGCAGTCATCTCCAGCAACACAACTACACATAATAGTGGAGACGGGGATCCTAATCTTCCGTCAGGTGATGGTAACTATCGTTGTGGCGGAGAGTGACACACCGATCCGGCTTCAGATCGAAAGATCGAACCCAGCAATCTTAGCACCACAGTTCCTCTGGTTATCAACCAAGTCATGGACCAAGGTTGACCTCGCCAAGAAGGCTAATCCCTGCCTACGCAATGAAGAACACAAGCAAGAACAAGAAAGAAAGCAACCAAATTGCAGATGAATGATTAATCTCACGAGTTGGGGTCTCACAAACCGATGAACGGTGAAACTGTTCTTGATAGAATAATGTAAGCAAAACCCAAAACCTAATGTATGTGGTGGCTATTGATTATATAGCCTAAGGGACGTCCAAGGATCCCTCTTCATGTCCTAAAGGTGTCCCAACACGTTACAAGGCCCAACGGCCCAAAAGATGACGATGCAGCGCCGTGACAGATTCTGGACATCAACTTGTTTCGATGATTCCCATTGATTCTAATGGAATTTTGATGTGGGACCATGTCCATTGGTTTCCTTATGAAAATATCTTTCCATCCATATGTGGATCATCAAAAACGGAGTTTGGATGCGTCCTGGGCGTCCATTTTATTGCAGACTGGTCCTGACGGCCGAGGCGGACTTGAACTCAGATTGGACTGGGCCTCTGGCTTGGCTTGGACGTCCTTGCTGGCCTCCAAAGGTGGTGGCCAAGGAGGAGGATGTCCAAGGCCATCTCTTAGGCATTCTCCATCTTCTTGGGGTGTGCTCCAACTTGGGCCTGGGTCCCAAGGATGTCTAACAAGCCCATGACGACAGTGTAGCTCCCGCCAGAAATAGTGACAAAATATATTGGTGATTTGGAGGCCTTGCCAACGTGATATTGAGATGGAACCAGATCTATTTGAAATCTTATCAAACAAGCTTTCCATCAAGTGCTTCATTGACCTCGATCAGCACTCCGGATGGATGAGTTATGGCCTTCCCAATGAGGCACTATCGGGCTACCGACGAACCGAAAGTTCAACTTTGATGAACTTCCATTATGAAACACATTTGAACCTACAATCAAATAGTGACATGTACATATGGAACCTAAGTGAATTATAACCAAAGCCACTATGCAACTGTAGGAATGAGCGCACCTTATAATCATTGTTCGTATCCGAAGGTGCCATGTCCTCATCATCCTCCCCTTCTTGACAACAAACCGTCCTCGGTTTGAGCTTAGCTGGTGGACAAGTTGTCGGTAGTAGCCAACATTGCTCCCCTTCTTGAAATTTAACCTGTTGCCTCATTACAAAACTTGGGGATTTCGACATGACAACATTATCGCTATTGGTGCCCTCTAGTTGATCATATTTTTGCACAATGAAAGGAGATTTCAGAGTTGAACAAATATAGACATGATGCACCATATACTTGTTTCCTCCTTTACAATTATATTTTCCAATAAAATGATATGTACAAGTAGACAACCATGACAATTCAACACATTTAAGTTTCTCTTCTAAACTACTAAGAGCATATAAAGTATCAAACTCAATATAACCCAAAGTATTTGAAGAATACAATAATTTCTTTTCATCTTTTTCGATAGCAATGGGAAGCAATTTTTTATGTTCAGCATAAGTAATTGGTTCCAAAACATGTAAAACTAAAGCATCTTCAACCAATTCATCTTTGTCACAAGGAACATCAAGCAAATTATCATGGGACAAAGATAAATCAAGAGAGGGTTCCACTAACAATTGCTCTATGACACCATGGTTTGTGGAAAAATTTAGTACATTAAGACAATTTTCACCTTCCGTGAGTGTAGGACCATGGGCATTACCTGTGTTCTCAACAGGAGTAATAGGTGCATGGTGAAGTGATGGTTCTAAATTTGCATATTGTCGGTGTTTCATACAAGCACTGGCAAGTAAATTTATAGTAATGCGCGTTAGGCTCGGATGGTGCGCTAAAGGACACAAGATTTATACTGGTTTGGGCCGAATGTCCCTACGTCCAGTTTGCTGCTGCTCGTGTTATTAGCACCATGAATGGTCTGTAGTAAGGGGTACAAACGATTGAGAGAGGGACTGGTCCCAAGTCTCTGATGGAAGGGTTGAAAGGCGGTCAAGAGCTTTGTAGCCGCTTGACTGTGTGTATGAGTGCGTGGTCTCATTTTGGTCTTTTTAGTCCATCCCCCCTGATGGAGGAAGCGCATCCCCTTTTATAGAGGAAGGGGTGGCTTTTACAAGGGAGAGGTTTTAGGATGTATACTCTACTTAGTCTTGTGGCTCACATCTACCCAATCCTCCTCCTTCATTCTGATGAGTGCGAAGGAAGATAGGCGCCTACAATACTGTTGATGTCTCTGTAGAGTGTCAGGTTGATTACAGAATGCTGCCCTGCACAGGGTATGGGCCGTAGTACAGTGGCTTTGACTTATTGGCCTCTCCCAGCCTTGCTCCGCACGCCTTCTAGTTCATGTGAGTCTTTGCCGGAGGGACGAGGGGTTGGGGTTCAGAGCGACGACGTGGTCAAGGCCTTCTGACTTGGTGGACCTAAGGGGTCGGGAAGCGAGTGCTGCTCCCTTGGGTCCATAGCATGGTGACGGAATGTCCGTCGTGCGTGGAGATATTAAGTCCTTTTCTAGAGCATAGCGGTTGTCGTATATCTTCGTCGGGTTGCGTGTCCTAGGGCTAAAGGCGGTGCCTACAACTCTACAGGGTGAGGAGCATGCTCCTGTACAACCTTTCGGGCTCTGCGGCACCCGGAAGGGTCTAAAGCACCTGTCCTATCATCCCCTGGCAGTACTTTTCTTGCTAGGGCGCAGGGTATGGTCCTTGGAGCCATGGTTGACCTGAACGTCTTGTCTTGCCCTGTACTTATCATCTTGAGGGAATGGGGAGAAGTTGTCAGGGAGGATGAATCCAATCTTTAGATATGGAGCAGGGTGAGACTCGTTCCTCGCCGTCGGGCAAAACGGAGACCAATTCCTATCTCTCGGGTGAGACCGACCTCGCCCCTCCGCGGTCGGGTGAGGCGGAACCTATCCCTCAGCCCTCAGGCGAGACCAAGCCTACCTTCAAGGCGTCGGGTGAGACGGAGTTTATCCCTTGGCCCTCGGGCGAGACCGAGCCTATCCCAATGGCATTGGGCGAGACAGAGATTAACCTTGAGCCCTTGGGCGAGGCAGAGTTATCTCCCAAAGGCGTCGGGCGAGGCGGAACCAAACTCCTGTTTACCCGAACGAGGGATGAAATGGCACCCTTATGCGTCCAAAAGTTTTTCATGTTCAGCGGTTATTGGTTCCACCTTCTGGGGTACCCCAGTATTAGGTCCCCGACAGTAGCCCCTGAGCCTCTAGGTGATTCGAGTAGAACCGCCTGGAGGGTGTTTTTTGACTTCGTCGAAGTAACTTCGCTAGAGGGTGCGCGCGAGCGCACCCGATGGGTGTAGCCCCCGAGCCCCCGGGTGATTCGAGTAGAGTCGTCCGGGGGGTTGTATCGGTCCCTTCGCAGGTAAGGCTGAAGGACTTAGTTTTTTATCAACTGGATGTTTTTCTGAGTGGGTTGTGGCATCCCGTTCGCTGGGAACTGAGTCGGGGCTGACCTAACTGGTGCTTCTGCCCTTGATTTTGGATTGTTCGCGGATCCTTTCTTAGTTGGGCCGGCCGGCGAGCTTCTGGGTCCTAGGTGGGCCAAAAAGAAAAGAACAGTCCTTCATGGCTTGCGTTTTCTAGGTGGGCAGAGAGTCTGGATTTGCCTGGGGAAGGCGAATCGTCCGCCGAGATTTTTGGGGTGAGAGGATAGGGACTGCAGGCGCGTGTCCCGTGATGTGACGTGGTGGCACGCGTGGCAGGCCCGGAGATCGAGTTGGACGGTTGCCCTTCTCGCGTCCGTCGCCCCCTATAAAACCACGGGGTTCGCCCCCAAGGTTCCGTATTTCGCTCCCCTGCCTTTGCGTTCTAAAACATCCACCGCCAATCGTCCTAGCCTCCTGCGCCTGCATCGCCACCATCGACCGGCTTGTGTTCGCGTTGTAGCCGCCGTCAAGCTCGCGCCTGCCCTTCCCCCCTACTGCTTTAATGGAGTTGTGGGGCAGATTAAGCATCACCTCCTGGCGTCTAGAGGGCCTCATCCACCGTGGCCTTCTCTGCCCACTGTCCACCGTCTAGGAGTGGCTGCTACCTGGCGATGAGGGTGAGCTGGTGCCGCTTGAAGGGTATGTCATCTCTTTTGCCATCTTCCATGAGCGGGGATTTGGGGTACCCACGCATAGATTCCTTCGGGGGTTGTTGGATTACTATGAGGTAGAGCTGCAGCATCTAACTCCCAATGGGATTCAGCACATGGTAGCATTTGTTGCCCTGTGTGAGGGTTTCTTGGGGATCGATCCCCATTTTGATCTATGGAGGTATTTCTTTAACATTAGTCTGTCAGAGGAAGATTGGGGGGAAAGATGTGAATGCACCGATGGGATGTGCCAGCATTCATCTACGCCATACTCGGTCGAAGGGTTACCCATACATGTGTCTGGCGACATCCAACAAGGGATGGCACTCGTAGTGGTTTTATGTTAGGGATGATGCGAGTGCCACCCTACCGAAGTATACTGGATATCTTATTGTGGACGTTCCGGAGTCGTGGGGCTGGGGCGTCTAGTCCAAAGACAAGAAACACATCTCCGACCTTCTTTTCGCCCTCCAAGCCCTGAAGGGTTAGGGTGTAAAGGGGATGGGGATTATCGGCGCCTAACATGCAAGGAGGGTGGCGCCACTAATGGCATGTGTGCTTCCCCTACATCGGATGATGCCTGGGATATCATTTGAGGGGACGGTGCTCGTTGACGAGGTGCTCCCTTACTCGGAAGTGGCGCAGCGCATCAAGGAGGCAACAGAGCTGACGAAGGATTCTACAGGCAGGGTCCTCGACATTGTGTATCCAGTGCCCAAACACCCCCCAATGCAGCCAGAGCCTGGATTCTTTGAATTCGTAAGCCCTCTTTTCCCATGCTCTTTTCTTTTTCCTGGATCTCCACTTTTTAACACTTGCTTTGTGACGTTGGGACCAGCCGAGGGGGCTGGTCTTCAAGGACAGTCCAGTTCCACTACCGAAGGACAAGGCTGTGGCAGCGGCGAATCGACTCGCAGCTGAGTAGGCCAAGAAAGCAAGGGAGGAGATGAAGAAGGCAAAACGACTGAAGCAGGAGGCACAGGATCAGGGAGAGGACGTGAGCAGCGAGGACGACGATGATGATGATGATGACAACGACAATGACGAGGTAGCCATCAGCGTGGATTGGGGCGTCCTGGAGGACGAGGACACGCTAACAAGTGGCCACCCATCCGTGTAGGGGCCCTTCCCTTTCCATGCAGAGGGAAGTGAATCGATGAGGTCAGTGGAGGCCGGTGAGTCCGCCGCTTTGCATGGCATGCTGGCCAAGGACCGGTGGATGGGGGAGGGTGGGCTTGCTACCGCCAACCTCGAGGCGACGATGGAGGGGAGCAGCTCTGGTGCTGCACCCTATGAGACGATGGAGGGGGACGGCTCCGGTGCCACGCCCGACAAGACGATGGAGAGGAGCGGCTCTGGTGCCGCGCCCCATGAGATGATGGAGGGGAGCGACTCCAGTGCCGCGCCCGACGAGATGAACCCCCCTACCCCGGAGCAGGGGGCAGGCTTGAAATAGTCCCGCCCAGATGAGTCAGGGCAGGGATCTGGGGATCCATCCCTAAAACGCTTCCGCCGACCGAGGACGTCAATATAAGCTACTGATTCCTCTGTTTTCATCCTTTTTCCATTTTTATTTTGACTTAATGGTTATTACCTTTGTGCAGGTTCTTGCAGACGGGTCACCCCCTGGGGCTGGTGCCCAAGAAGAGCCTCACCATTCAAGCAGGATAGATGGCATCACCTGCCATCACCCCTGTTTCGGGCAGGAGTGATGCTGACGTCAGGGCCATGTTGGCCGACCTGACGGTGTCTGTGGTGGCACCCACGCCCGTGGAGGTTACCGAGCAGGCGGCTTCCTTCATGGCAGACGTGGTATAGTCGGCCGAGGGCCGTATACCACCGGTGGAGGTGGTCATGACTGCGCCAAGCCTGGACCAACCGGGTACGGCCGTGGTAGCACATGAGGGCGTAGTGCAATCCGCGCCACCGAGGGCCTAGGTGGATCCGCCTATGGCGCTCAAAGTGGCCCAGATGGAGGAGGATCCAGTCGAAGGATCCTCGAGTGCAGCAATGGTGCCGCATAGGGTTAGGAGGGAGCCGCCCCCGGCCCCTTTGTTAGGAGGAGACCGCTCCCCCACGTGGGGGGAGCCACCGCTCCAATGGATGGCTGCTCAGGACCTGACGTCGGCCCTTTTCTCGCTTGATGATCATTCTGAGAGCATGGAGTGGGAGGGTCTTGACATCAGGATCTCGACCATGCTAAACACCCTGGACCAGGCCAGAGGAGCCCTCTGTGAGATTGTTATTCCTACTACTCAGGTATTTGCTGGGCTTTCTTCTTTCTGCGCATGTTTTTGTGTTTTTGCTTTTCTGATACCGGTCTTCTTCCTCTTCAGATTCTTGTTGCTCGTAGCTAGAAAAAGTCCCAATTTCTCCATGAACAGAAGGCGGAGAGGGATCGCCTTTTCGAGGAGGTCTGGCTATGAGCAGACATGGCCGCCCAGCTTGCTACCCCTAGGAGCGGGAGGCCCAGGCGCGTCAGGACATGGAGGAGGCCCATGGGATGTTCGAGGATCTATCGGTGAGGTCTAAGCTAGATGGGGAGGAGATTGCCAGGCTCTAGAAAGAGTGACATGAGCTGCTGCAGAGGAATGTCATGGTCAATGAGAAGGCCGATGAAGTCCTGAAGGAGCTGGAGATGGAGCGAGAACTCTGGCGGGAGGCTGAGAGTAGGGCCATGGCCCTCTAGCAGAAGGTGGATGAGGACATCGTGGTAGTCCGCTCTCTCTGGGCGGAGCTCGGTGATGCGGTGAACTAATGGTTGAGAGCTGAGAACGTCTCCACCAAGCTAGAAAAAGAGGCTGCCTATGCGCGAAGGGCCCTTCAGGTTGAGAGCGATGAGCACGATCTTCTACAAGCTATGGTCGGGGTGGTCCTTAATGCCCTAAATGTGACAGAGCCGGTGGAGACCAGCCCGCTCATGGCTCATGTCGTAGGTATCATGGCTCGGGTGGGCCAGCTTGAGGAGAGTGCCTTTCACACTAGGATTACCTAGGCCTTCACCGTCACCCACGCCCATTACAAGAAGGAAATAAACCTGAAGGTGATGAGTGAAGGCTTCCCGTCCACCTACAAGGATGAAGAGCTGGAGGAAATGGAGAAGATGGTTACTCCCCTTACGAAGAACCTGGCAAACAATCTGAAAGAGATGGTTCTCCCTCCGTGGGAGTAATTAGTCAAACAATTTTGAGAACAACTTATGTGTAATATGTGGACAAGTGTCGGTATTTTTCGAGTCTGGACGCTTTTCGTGATTTTGCGTCATAATTTCATTTTGTTTGATTTTTTACGATCTTACCAATCTGTTCCCCTAAATTATGCCGCTGGTTATAATGCGAGGAGATTGTTCTGAAAGAAAGAAAGGAGGTAGCCATACCTTAACCAGCCCCCGAGTAAGGTCCGACCCCCTGCATTTGCTGGGGTCAGGGGTTACTGGAGATTGGAACTATGGTTTTGGTGATAGGGTCGACGAAGTCCATGGATGTCATTGCAATATTCCCCACCCTGTCTTCCAATAGAAATCCCCAACTGGGGACTCTATGGGCTCGGCAAGGTGGGGCCTTCGAACCTATGTCCCTGTATTATTTGGCTCGAGCCCTCGAGCCTTGTTAGGGTCTAATAGGGGTCAGTCGTTATTTGCGTGTTACCCCATCCTCGGTTTTTGCAATCGGAGGGGCTGAGTGAACGACACTTGCCTCGACGGCTTGAGTGTCGCGCTCAATGAGCTCACTAATGGGTATGTTCGTGTGGAATCCGGGTCCATCATTTGCTGATGGGGTTGGCAGAGCCCTCTGGTGGCACTCCACAACTTCTTAACCCGCCTCCCGGCAGATGCCTGAGTCGTTCGATAAGCTCAGGGGGCCCGATGGCCTCTCCTCGATGGAGATTCTGTGGGTTTGGCTCGGGGTTAGAATCGAACGAGAGAAGGTCGAGACGTCCCTGTCCGCTTCTGAGCGGGGTCAGGTAGGGCCACTAGGGCTTGTCTTGGTTATCTCTCCCTAGCTCTATTCGGCATGAGGCGGCCTTGAGCCCTTCGCGGGCCAACCTTCAAACCTTGGCCTATGGTCGCCTATATCGAATGAGGCGACGGTCGTTTTGTGATGCGACACGAAGCGTTGGGATGTTTTGCCTACGTATAATATAATCAAAACGAAGGTGGGGTCGACAACATTACCTTGGCGGTATGAGTGACGAAAGGCTCTTACCAAATGTGTCCGCGTGGGGTTCGGACCCTGATGTTCACGATGAGGTAGGAGTAACCTGCATAAGAATTGCTATTCTTTGTTTTTCGTGTCTCGGTGGTGATCCGAGCCATTTAATTAACTTAGGGAACCTGACAGCTTCTCCTTTGGGAGAGACTCTATAGGTGGACCCCTCCAAACCCTTCCTGAGAAGGCAGATGTTGAAGTCGGAGACGCGAGGGGTGTTTGAGCATGGTTTTTCTGGTGAACGAAAACACCGTAGCCACCGAGGCATAGGGTCTGCTAGTTCGTCCAGTTTTACTCAAAGTTCTATGCCCGTATTCCGTACTCCCAGTTTCAAGCGTATGGAGGGGTCGGGTGAAGAGGATGTCTAGACTGGTAGCCATCCTCGGTAGCCCCCGAGTGATGTTCGTGTCCCCGCCGTTTGACGATGTCGGAAACTCGTGAATGAATTTTAACGCATAAAGTAAGAAAGCTGAGAGGCTTATCTTTCTTTGGACGTTCATTCATCGTGTCTTTTGGGCCGAACGGCCAGCCCAGGAGATCCAAAAGGTCCTATCATTGGATCGTCTGTGGTCCTGCATGGGGAGGTGAAGGACTGTCTGCCTACGTGGGCGCCTTAATTGCCACGTCCGGAGTGGGTCAATAGCGGGCCATACCCAGGCAGTGCTTAGTTTGACCAAAGAGGGATGCCTCGTCGACCGGGGTGCGTCCCGTCAGTTTCGGTGCGTCCCCTCAGATATTAATCAGCATTGATTCTATATTTAAAGAGGGGAAGGGAGAGGGTTTTTTGTCCAACCTTTCACCTTTCCTTAGCTACCGCGCCTCCTCTTTAAATAGGGAGGGGGAGAGAAGTTCTCATCCCACCTCCTCTTCTACCTCCGAGCTGCTATCTCTCCTTCTTCTTCCTTTCCGCCAAATGCGTCCATGCGTCGTGGCAATTCCTGAGTGAGGAGGAGTAATGGTAGAGAGAGAGAGAGAACTCACAAATTTGCTCGTGAGTCTGGCGTGTGATGTCGAGCCGGAGGTTATCCAACATAGATGAGATGGTGCGTACTGCCCTTGCTGAGGAGTCGCTGCTGTCGAAGGAGAAGAGGCGCCGATGGGCGTCGTACGTCGTCGACTACGCCGTCGTCCGCTGTGCTCCTCCTTTGGCGAGAGGCGTTTCCTGCCCATATGCCATTGTTAGGGTTATGGCTAGGGATGATGGCATAGTCCCCAGATGCCCTAGCAGTGGCGTCGTTGTCGAGGTTGCGGCTGACGATGATGGCGTAGTCCCCGGATGCTCCGACAGAGACGTCGCAGATGGTGGCGCCTTCGAGGATCCAGCGAAGCGGTGGGATATCGGGATGTCGCCGATGGAGAGCATGGCGCGGCGACCACAGTAGACAAGCTGGCCCATGTACATGCCCTGGGCATCGCCGATGGAGAGCGTGGCGCGGCGACCGCAGTAGTACTTGTAGTAGAGCTAAGCAGAGACTGTAATGAAATAACTTTGTGGGGAAGCCCCCGAGCAAACAGTCCTCTGAATTTATAAGTATATTGTTCCTTTTTGTAATGAAATCACTTTGTAAGTGACGAATTTGTGCAAAAAATGAACAAAATTACATCCTTTGCTTATGTCAAGCAATTTTTATCTTCTCTCCTTTCTGTAGGAATGATTTTAGTGCTTTTCGACTCTTTTCATGGTCTAAGTCATAAGAAGCTAGGAACGTGGGTGAACTAATTCTGATTGAATTGGTGAGCAAAGAGGTTGCAGCCACTAGGGCATGGGTGTCTCGCAGTCCTACCAGTTGTATTCAGAATTGGTTCCCAAGATCTTAGCCCTCGGGACTCGTTTATGAGGCGAATGGAAAACTTAGAGAATGTTTGTAAGTATAACACAGGAATTTTTTGCAGGCATAATACTTGTATTACATATGTCATATGTTATGATCTCATGCTAGCCCCTGAGTGAGGTCTGACCCCTCGCTATTTGCAGGGGTCAGAAGTCACTAAGGATCGGGGTATTATTATGACAAAAACTGATAAGGAAGAGTGTATGCTTATTTTAAGGATAAAAGCGACATAGTTGCTCAATGTTCAAGGCGTTGGTGAAGACCTCGCCTTTGATGGTTTTCAACCGGTAGGCGCCTAGGTGAAGTATTTCCATGACGACGTAGGGCCCTTCCCAGGGTGGGGAGAGTTTATGGCGGTCCTTGTTGCTCTGCACAAGATGGAGGATGAGGTCTCTGACGTTGAAGGCTCGACCCCACACCCGTCAGCTGTGGTACCGCCATAACGCTTGCTGGTACTTAGCTGAACGGAGGAGGGCGATGTCGCGGGCTTCATCTAGTTGGTCCATGGCATCTTGGTGAGACGCCTCGGCTCTCGGTTCATCATATGCTCTGATTCTTGGTGCTCCATAGTCGAGGTCTGTTGGGAGAATGGCCTCGGAACCGTAGACCATGAAGAAAGGTGTGTAGTCGGTGGCCCGGCTAGGAGTTGTCCTTAGGCTCTAGAGCACAGCCGGGAGCTCAGTGAGCCAACGCGCGCCGAACTTGTTCAACCAGTTGAAAATTCTGGGTTTGAGGCCTTGAAGAAGCATGCCGTTTGCGCGCTCGACCTGCCCGTTCGTCTGGGGGTGCACAACAGCTGCCCAATCGATTCAGATGTGTTGTTCATCATAGAATCGAACGAATTTCCTACCGGTGAACTGCGTGCCATTGTCTGTGATGGAGTTCGGTACTCCAAAGCAATGGATGATGTCGAGAAAGAACAGCATAGCTTGCTCGGATTTGATTATGGATATTGGTCGAGCTTCAATCCATTTTGTAAACTTGTCTATGGTGACAAGCAGGTGGGTAAAGCCCTCGGGCGCCTTTTTGAGTGGCCCAACCAGGTCGAGCCCCCAGACCACAAAGGGCCATGTGATGGGGATCATCTAGAGAGCCTGGGCTGGGAGGTGTGTTTGTCGAGCATAGTATTGGCACCCTTCGCAGGTGCATACAATTTGCTCGGCATCGGCTACCGCGGTGGGCCAGTAGAAACCTTGTCGGAAAGCATTCCCAACCAAGGTTCTTGGTGTGGCATGATGACCGCATACTCCACCGTGGATGTCGCCTAGCAGGAGTTTTCCCTGTTTGCCAGGGATACAGAGTTGTAGAATTCCAATGTGACTTCATTTGTAGAGTTCGCCCTCTACAAGAACGAAGGACTTGGCGCATCATGCGAGCCATCGGGCCTCCGTCTTGTCTACCGGTAGTATGTCGTGGAGGAGGTAGTCGAGGTAAAGCGTTCTCCAGTCATTGGGAGGGTCGGACTTCAATGCTGGGTCCTCTCCAAGCTCCATGACCTCAGGGTCGGGTAGAGCAGTTGGTGGATTGGCCTCGGGGGTCAGACTAGAAGGGCCATCGCTGGCTTGTTCCAGCCCCACGTAACGTACCGAGGGTTTGTGTTGATCACTGGCAAAGATGCCTATTGGGACTGGCTCTCAGCCAGATGATGCTTTTGTGAGCGTGTCGGCCGCTTCATTGAGGCGCCTGGGATGTGATTGAGTTCGAGGCCGTCAAATTTGTCCTCCAGATGTCGGACCTCTTGACAGTATGCCTCCATCTTGGCGTCGTGGCAGCACGACTCTTTCATGACCTGGTTGATGACCAACTGAGAGTCGCCCCTGACATCGAGGCATCGGATGCCTAGCTCAATGGCAATTCATAGGCCGTGGATGAGCGCTTCGTATTCTGTAGTATTGTTTGATGAGGGGAAATGAAGCCGAACCATGTACCTCATGTGGACCCCGAGGGGGGATACAAAGACTAGTCCTGCTCTGGTGCCCTTCTTCATCAGCGATCCATCGAAGTACATTGTCCAGTACTCTTGATCGATGACTACTGGTGACATCTGGACCTTGGTCCACTCTGCGATGAAGTCAGCTAGTGTCTGAGATTTGATCGCCGTTCAGAGGGCATAAGAAATGCCCTGATCCATCAGCTCGAGTGCCCACTTTGTGGTTCTTCCCGTAGCGTCATGGCTACGAACAACCTCGCCGAGGGGGAATGACGTTACTACTGTCATGGGGTGCGACTCAAAGTAGTGGTGTAGCTTCCTTTTGGTGATGAGGATGGTGTAGAGGAGTTTTTGGATTTGGGAGTAGCGGGTTTTGGAGTCAGTTAACACCTCGCTGATGAAATATATAGGGTGCTGCACCCTAAAGGTGTGCCCCTCTTCCTCTCGCTCTACTATTAAGGCGGAGCTAACCACTTGGGTGGTGGCCGATATATACAGTAGGAGAGATTCTTCATCGTATGGAGGAACTAGGACTGGCGGCTTAGTTAAAAATCATTTAACCATGTCAAGCGCCTCTTGAGCCTCGGCTGTCCACTTGAAGCGGTCAGTTTTCTTCAGGAGTCGATAAAGGGGGAGTCCTCGTTCGCCGAGGCATAAAATGAATCGGCTAATGGCGGCAAGGCACCTTGTGATCCGCTAAACCCCCTTTATATTTTGGATTAGGCCCATCCTTGTGATGGCTGATATTTTCTCTAGGTTGGCTTCGATGCCACGCTCAAAGACGATGAAGCCGAGCAGCATGCCCCTTGAGACCCCGAAAACACATTTTTCGGGATTGAGTTTGATGCCATTTGCCTAGAGTTTCGCAAAGGTTCATTTAAGGTCGGTGACAAGGTGGTCAGCTCGCTTGGATTTGACTACAATGTCGTCGACATAGGCCTCAACGGTTTGCCCGATGAGGTCTCCGAAGCAATTAAGCATACAGCGCTGGTATGTTGCCCCAGCATTCTTCAGACTGAACGGCATTGAAATGTAGCAAAACGATCCGAAGGGCATGATAAAAGATGTCGTGAGCTGGTCAGACTCTTTCATCGTGATTTGATGGTAGTCGGAGTATGCGTCAAGGAAGCAGAGGGTTTCACACCCTGAGGTGGAGTCAACTATTTGGTCTATTCATGGTAAAGGAAATGGATCCTTTGGACACGCTTTGTTGAGGCCGGTATAATCGACACACATTCTCCATTTCCCGCTCTTTTTTCAGACAAGAACAGGATTTGCTAACCACTCTGGGTGGTATACTTCCTTAATGAATCCTGCGGCCAGTAGTTTGGCTATCTCATCGCCAATGCCCCTGCGTTTCTCCTCGTCGAAGCGGCGTAGGCGTTGTTTCACCGGCTTGGAGCCTGGGAGGATTTGGAGAGTATGCTCGGTGACCTCCCTTGGGATGCCTGGCATATCTGAGGGTTTCCACGCAAAGATGTCCTTGTTGGCGCGGAGGAAGTCGACGAGCACGCTTTCCTATTCGGAGGAGAGCGCGGTCCCGATATGGACTTTTTTGCCCTCGGAGCTACTAGGATCCAAGAGGACATCCCTAGAGCCTTCTACCGATTCGAACGATCCAAATGACTTCTTTGCATCGGGTGTCCCTTCAATGACCTCCTTCCTGAGGGTGGCGAGCTCTTTGGATGCGATGACTATAGATGCGTGTCCGCAGCATTCGACCTCGCACTCGTAAGCATACTGGAAGGAGGTGCCGATGGTGATGACCCCACAGGGACCCAGCATCTTTAGCTTTAGGTACGTGTAATTGGGTATGGCCATGAACTTCGCGTAGCATGGTCACCCTAGGATGGCGTGGAAAGTCCCCGGGAACCCCACTACATCGAAGGTGAGGGTCTCAGTCCAGTAATTGGACCGATCCCCAAAAGTGACAGGCAGGTCGATCTGCCCTAGTGGCACGGCTTGCCTTCTAGGCACGACTCCATGGAAAGGTGCTCGGATGGGATGGAGGTGCGTTCGGTCGACGCCCATCTCATCGAGCATCTTGGCGTACATGATGTTGAGGCCGCTGCCCCCATCCATTAGTACCTTGGTGAGCCACTTTGGACCGATGATCGGGTTGATGACAAGCGGATACCTTCCCGGGTGTGGGATCGCATCCAGATGGTCGGTCTGGTCAAAGGTTATGGCGGATTCCGACCACTAGAGAAAGGCTGGCGTGGCGGTCCGGCGGTATAGACCTCACGACATGCGACCTTCTGGCGGCGCCTAGAGTCGTAGGCCGTTGATCCTCCAAAGATCATGAGGGCACCGGTCAGTGTTGGGAAGGTGTTGTCCTTCTCCTCCGTGTCGTCAGTGGTGGGGATAGGCTCCTTCCCCTACTCCCCCTTGTTAAGTCCCCCGGCCAAGTATTTGCACATAAGGCCACAATCTTTGTATAGATGCTTGGCCAGGAAGGCGTGGTTCGGACATGGCCCCTCGAGCATTTTCTCGAAGTGGTTCGAAGTGCCCTCCGTGGGCTTCCGGCCACCTTTGCGGTCGGCAGTGGCCGCGAGCGAGTTGTTGCGCCGTTGCTTCTTATTTTTCCCTTTGGTGGGACGGTTGGAGGCGTCTTCGCCGGCGTCCTCGTTCTGCCTTGTCTTTCTGTCGGAGCGATCAAAGATGGCTCCGACCGCCTCCTCTCTAGAGGCATGACTGGTGGCAATGTCCAGGAGTTCCTTGGTAGTCTGCGGGCCCTTGTGTCCTAGCTTATGGACCAGGGATTCACAGGTTGTCCTAGATAGAAAGGCTCCTATCACGTCGGTGTCGGCGACATTCGGGAGCTCATTGCACTATCGAGAGAAACACCGGATGTACCCACGGAGGGTTTCATCAGCCTTCTGGCGGTAGTTCTTGAGGTCCCATGGGTTTCCAGGATGTTTGTACATGCCCTGGAAGTTACCCACAAAGATCTCCATCAGGTCCGCCCAACTTTGAATAGCATTGGACGGCAGGTGCTCCAGCCATGCTCGCGCCGAATCAGCCAAGAACAGTGGGAGATTGCGAATAATGAAGTTGTCATCACTCGCACCATCGGCCTAACATGCAAGCTAATAATCTTCGAGCCAAAGCCCAAGATTTGTTTCGCCAGAACATTTAGGAATGTTGGTAGGCGGTCGATACCTTAGGGGGAACGCATCGTTGAGGATGTGTCGACCGAAGGCCTGAGGGCCTGGTAGGCTGGGGCTCGAGCTTCGGTCCTCGTTGCTATCATAGCATCCGCCACATCGGGGATGGTAGCCGCGGCGTGCTACTTCTCCATCATCGCCATGGGCGCGTCTCCGAGCGTCGATGATGCTGCGTACGTCACGGTCACGGCCGAGGCGTTGATGCACTGGGATGACGGAGGGCTGCCTGCCGCCTGGTGGTGTTTGGTGGACGGATGCGTCCTTGGTGGGATGCACTGAGGGCACGCGCTGGCTGGTGTCGGGTTCATGTCATCGGGACAACGAACTTTCCGCCTGCTGTGCCGCCGCCCATTCGAGCAACGTGTGAATTTCTCGGTGGGCGCGGTGATCCTCAGACGTCACAGCCTCTGGAAGGCCATGCAGCAAGGCGGTTGCTGCGATAATGTTCTGACTGGCTCGGGCGAAGTGAGGAAGGGCCCCATCGTCGGTGAGGATCCTTTGGTGTACGGTGCGGGCCGTGGCGCGCGCGCGCCCCCCGTCTCTGTGGTGTTCAATCTCACGATTGATGTCCGCGTACTCCCGAACGAGCCCTTGCCCGGCCTCATCGATCTCTTGCTGATGGGCCCTCAGCTGCTCCATCCTTAGGCGAGATGGGGCTATCGTCTCATCCCCAGATCTGCTATCAGGGTTGTTTGTGGGGGTGACCTCTTCCCTAGAGACACTTTCGACGTGACCCTTGGGGGTCTGCATCATGAAGCATTCCTAGGAAGGGTGGTGGCTCCCCCTACTAGACTCCGAGCTAGAGTACAATCCTGGTTCCTCATTGAGGAGCTCATAGAGGGTCTCTGTATCCTGCTCAATTGCCCCCATGAACTCAATGTCCGTGGGTGCTTGAACCTTACGTAGCGCCAGAAGGTGGCCAGCGGTTGCCATAGCATTGTGGAGACCTGAACGAAAACATTGTCAGGGAGCTCCGTATGGACCCTTCCGGTCACATGGTGGCATTGTGAGAGGCCTCCCTTGGTGACGGGACTCCCTGCGAGTTGCCCTGGCGGGCCCTCAAGCCTAAGACGACCGAGGTTGATGGAAGGGGGAGATGGGGTGGTTGAGTCAGTCAGCGCCAGCTCTCCTCCTAGTGTGATGATGAAATCTAGGTCGCCGAAACACACGTGTGCGCCCAGGGCCTAGGTGATTGCGTGGGTGGCCATCCAAGGCCTGATTTGGAACACGCAAGTCCCCTACCTGGCGCGCCAACTATCGATGTTTCGTACAAGCACCGGCAAGTAAATTTATAGTAATGCGCGTTAGGCTCGGATGGTGCGCTAAAGGACACAAGATTTATACTGGTTCGGGCCGAATGTCCCTACGTCCAGTTTGCTGCTGCTCATGTTATTAGCACCAGTGAACGGTCTGTAGTAAGGGGTACAAACGATCGAGAGAGGGACTGGTCCCAAGTCTCTGATGGAAGGGTTGAAAGGCGGTCAAGAGCTTTGTAGCTGCTTGACTATGTGTATGAGTGCGTGGTCTCATTTTGGTCTTTTTAGTCCGTCCTCCTGATGGAGGAAGCGCATCCCCTTTTATAGAGGAAGGGGGTGGCTTTTACAAGGGTGAGGTTTTAGGATGTATACTCTACTTAGTCTTGTGGCTCATGTCTACCCAATCCTCCTCCTTCATTCTGATGAGTGTGAAGGAAGATAGGCGCCTACAATACTGTTGATGTCTCTGTAGAGTGTCAGGTTGATTATAGAATGCTGCCCTACGTAGGGTGTGGGCTGTAGTATAGTGGCTTTGACTTATTGGCCTCTCCCAGCCTTGCTCCACATGCCTTCTGGTTCCCATGAGTCTTTGTCGGAGGGATGAGGGGTCAGGGTCTAGAGCGACGATGTGGTCAAGACCTTCTGACTTGGCGGACCTGAGGGGTCGGGAAGCGGGTGCTGCTCCCTTGGGTCCATAGCGTGGTGACGGAATGTCCGTTGTGCGTGGAGATATTAAGTCCTTTTTTGGAGCGTAGCGGTTGTCGTATATCTTCGTCGGGTTGCATGTCCTAGGGCTAAAGGTGGCACCTACAACTCTACAGGGTGAGGAGCACACTCCTGTACAACCTTTCAAGCTCTGCGGTGCCTAGAAGGGTCTAAAGCACCTGTCCTGTCATCCCCTGGCAGTACTTTTCCTGCTAGGGCACAAGGTATGGTCCATGGAGCCATGGTTGACTCGAACGTCTTGTCTTGCCCTGTACTTATCATCTTGAGGGAATGGGGAGAAGTTGTCAGGGAGGATGAATCCAATCTTTAGATATGGAGCAGGGTGAGACTCGTTCCTCGCCGTCGGGCGAAATGGAGACCAATTCCTATCTCTCGGGTGAGACTGACCTCGCCCCTCTGGGGTCGAGCGAGGCGGAACCTATCCCTTAGCCCTCGGGCGAGACTAAGCCCGCCTTCAAGGCGTCGGGCGAGATGGAGTTTATCCCTTGGCCCTCGGGCGAGACCGAGCCTGTCCCAATGGTGTCGGGCGAGACGGAGATTAACCTTGAGCCCTCGGGCGAGGCAGAGTTATCTCCCAAAGGCGTCGGGCGAGGCAGAACCAAACTCCTGTTTACCCAAATGAGGGATGAAATGGCGCCCTTATGCGTCCAGAAGTTTTTCACGTTCGGTGGTTATTGGTTCCACCTTCTGGGGTACCCTGGTATTAGGTCCCCAACACATATGAGGTTGTGAGCTCCTCATTTTCTTCCACGTCATCCTCTCGCTTATGTACATTATTATGCAGAAGGTTAGTCATAGCAAGAGGAATAACAACAGACTCTTCCTCTAAATGGTGCACCTCAGCATACAAAGTCAAAACAGGAGGTGGATTAACAAAGGTTTCTCGCATAAGAAGTTTCATATCATTCCAAGTTTGAGGTTTATCAGAAGGATCTAAAGACTCCCACCAAGATAAAGCAGAATGTCGTAAAACACTAGCTGCATTTTTTACCTTTCTCCTTGGACACATAAAGCGAGTAGCAAATATGTTATCGATGGCAATTTCCCACTCCATGTACTCATCAGCACATATACCATCATAAGTCAGTGGATACGAATAACCTGTCATTGTAAACACAAAAACAAGGAACAAATGGTGAAAGTTATCCCTACCAAATGACTTTGTGGTTGCAGTGGTGTCACTTTTCATAGTAAGTGGAAGCGTCTTACCAAGCTCTTACAAAGTTCTTACCAACGCAAGCAGTGGTAGTACAATCGGTGGCTGGTTCGTGATACCTGTGAGGCAGTGGTACCGAGATTGCAAGGGTCTTTTTCTGTACCGATCTGAAGTATATGTGGAGCTTGGGAGGCATGCAAAAGAACAAATATGTATATGTGGCACACAAGTCAGTGACAGACAGCAATATTGAATAAATGTCCTAGAGCACTTGTCCTAGTTGTTGGCCTATACATGTTTCTATCACCAGTTGTGGTAAACAAGAGAGGAAACAAGGATGAAAGGAAACAAGTATTAAAGGTAGCAACTGGATATGAACAAGGCAAAAGATACCACAAACAATAGAGCTATTGAGTGTTCCTTATGTGCTCCTTTTCGATATCTTCTATTCTCTTTTACTATTTTTTTTCTTTTATTTTTTTGTCCAATCTTTTTTTTCTTGCTTTTGTTCTTTTGATATTTTTTTCTCAGCAAGGAGCACACAAGAATAAACCACAAAAAATTTGAGCTCAATTGAATAAAAGATGTGGCCTATAGAAAATTAGGACTGTGCTAAAAAGCATACCAAAACTTGTGGGCCCAGAAACTCAATTTTCCTAATCGAATTTCGCAAATCTAATTTTTGCGAACCCAGCAACACTAGGATGAAATAGATCTAAAATTTTCTAGCATTCTCTGTAGATATAAAAATTTTCCCATTTCGAGTTTGGATGCAAAAGTTATGACTGTTTTAAGGAAGCTGCTCGAATCAGGGATTTAGTGGACACAAGATGCAAACCGATGGTAATATGGAATAGCGGCGGGTGGAGGTATCAACACAAACTGGAAAAGAACACAATCTAAACTAGCAACAAGACTTTGACCTAGGACACAAACTCAACAAAGCAGACTCTGAAACTGAATCATGCAAAGGCTATGGTGCGGATGGTTATAGGATAGGAAACAAATATGGCATTGGACTATGGGATAAAAGCAAAAACACTCAAACTAAGGGTAAGATGCAAACTTGATGGTATACCTGAAGCTCTGATTACCACTTAATGGAGATGGGGATCCCGATCTTCCGTCAGGTGATGGTAACTATCGTTGTGGCGGAGAGTGACACACCGATCCTGCTTCAGATCGAAAGATCGAACCCTGCAATCTTAGCACCACAGCTCCTCTGGTTATCAACCAAGTCATGGACTAGGTTGACCTCACCAACAAGGCTAATCCCTGCCTGCGCAACGAAGAACACAAGCAAGAACAAGAAAGAAAGCAACCAAATTGCAGATGAATGATTAATCTCACGAGTTGGGGTCTCACAAACCGATGAATGGCGAAACTGATCTTGACAGAATAATCTAAGCAAAACCCAAAACCTAATGTATGTGGTGGCTACTGATTATATAGCCTAAGGGACGTCCAAGGATCCCTCTTCACGTCCTAAAGGTGTCCCAACACATTACACGGCCCAACGGCCCAAAAGACAACGACGCAGCGCCGTGATAGATTCTGGACATTAAATTGTTTCGATGATTCCCATTGATTCTGATGGAATTTTGATGTGGTACTACTTCCATTGGTTTTCTTATGAAGTTATCTTTCCATCCCTATGTGGATCATCAAAAACGGAGTTTGGATGCGTCTTGGGCGTCCGTTTTATTGCAGACTACTCCTGACGGCCGAGGCAGACTCGAACTCGGATTGGACTGGGCCTCTGGCTTGGCTTGGACGTCCTTGCTGGCCTCCGAAGGTGGTGGCCAAGGAGGAGGATGTCCAAGGCCATCTCTTAGGTGTTCTCCCTCTTCTTGGGGTGTGCTCCAACTTGGGCCTGGGTCCCAAGGATGTCTAACAAGCCCATGACGATAGTGTAGCTACCGCCAGAAATAGCGACAGAATATATTGGTGATTTGGAGGCCTTGCCAACGTGATATTGTGATGGAACCAGATCTATTTGAAAGCTTATCAAACAAGCTTTCCATCAAGTGCTCATTGACCTTGATCGCACTCCGGATGGATGAGTTATGGCCTTCCCAATGAGCCACTGTCGAGCTGCCGACGAACCGAAAGTTCAACTTTGATGAACTTCCATTATGAAACACATTTGAACCTACAATCAAATAGTGACATGTACATGTGGAACCAAGTGAATTATAACCAAAGCCACTATGCAAATGTAGGAACGAGCGCACCTTATAATCATTGTTCGTATCCAAAGGTGCCATGTCCTCATCACATAACATGCAAAATATGGTGGCAAGGTATTGTTATCTTTTATTTCCTTTTACTGAGTAGATGTAGATCTCTTCAAAATGAGTTTTACTTACATTTAGCGAATTAGTTTTTGGTCATGCACAACATGACCATAGGGTTATGATGAGTTATCCATTAACAGAACAAGGGTGAGAGGAGCATGTTTATGCACAAGCAACAATCATGATACATGCTCATCCTATTCATCCTCACAAAATTGCTAGCCTTGTAGCATCCTATTCACTATGGTTATTCCACACCACTCTGTTAAACTTGATGACCTTGCTCCTGGGTTACTCTTTCCATTTCTTCCAAAACTCATATTGGTTTCTCTTCATAAGTCAAGTCCAATTGGAGCTTAATATTGGTTGGTTCAATAGCTTCATTAGGTATGCAAAGACACCTTCTTAGCTAAGAAACATGAAAGACATTGAACATGGCTCACATCTCTAGACGGTAAATGTAGCTTGTAAGCCACCCTTCCACTTCACTCAATGATATTGTATGGGCCTACATACCTAGGTGCTAGTTTTCTTTTTACACCAAACCATTGTACTCCCTTCATAGGAGATACCTTTAGGTATATGTAGTCTCCTACCTCAAACTCAATAGGCCTTCTTCTTTTGTCAGCATAGCTCTTTTGCCAAGACTGAGTAGCTTCAATATGTTGTTGGATAATATGCACTTGCTCTTCAGCTTCTTTAACAAAATCAATACCATAGTATCTCCTCTCTGTCAGGCTCAACCCAATTCAAAGGAGTTCTACATTTTCGATCGTACAAGGCCTCCATTTCGATGCTCTCTTGATAACTGTTGTTGTAGGAAAACTTGGCTAAAGGTAGCCATTACTCCCATGAATCCTTTAGAAGATATAATACATACTTTCAACATGTCTTCTAAGATCTAATTCACTCGCTCAATTTGTCCAGAGGTTTGAGGGTGATAAGTAGAACTTTAGACTAAGTTGGTGCCTAACTCCTTGTGCAAGTGCTCATAGAAACAAGCAGTAAACTGAGATCCTCTATCTAGGCACAATGATTCTCGATACACCATGTAAATGTACGATAAGAGTGGCATACAACTCTGCATATTGATGTGATCGATAACTGGTCTTGATAGGAATGAAATGTGCTGACTTGGTCAAACGGTCTACGATTACCCATATCGAGTCGAAACCTTTCTGTGTAGTTGGGAGTCCAACAATAAAATCCATTCTGATCTCTTCCCATTTCCATCCTAGAATAGACAAAGGTTGGAGCAATCCAGTAGGGTTTAGACTGATCCGCTTTGACCCTACTGCATGTATCACATCTAGCAACATAGGCGGCAATTTCTTTCTTCATCTTGGTCCACCAAAAATGGGTTTTCAAATCTTGATACATCTTACTACTACCCAGGATGGATAGACAACTTGGATGAATGCACTTCATCTAAGATTTGATTTATAAGTTCATGGTCCTTTCGATACCACTAGTCGATCCTTAAACCATAACACACCCTTCTCATCCAACCTAAAATGTTTGGTTTCCTGTTCTTTCATCTTTCTCTTGAGGTGAAACACACCTACATCTACCTTTTGAACTTCAATGATCTTGCTTTCAAGTGAGCAACTGACAGTGATGGTGTGTAACATAGTAGGATGCAACAGAATGAACCCATACTCCAACAATGCTTCTAAGGCATTACAATGAGATTTTTGACAAAGTGCATCTATGTAACACCCAAAAATTTTTACTACAAATTAGCAATTAATTCTTAGCATTTATTAAATTTTCTAGGTATTTTTAACTTAGGCCAAATAATAAACATTGGTTAATAAAAGTAAGTATAAGGTTTAGAAACATGTTTGTTGCATTCATGTCGAAGCATATTGTTTTTGGTTGAGTGTAGGGCTAGATGGTTGGAAGTTGAATTCAAATTCCAATTGAATTTGGTTTGAATTTGGAAAACTAGAAATAGAAAAGGTTTTAATTTTGAAAAAAACTTTATCTTCTTCCTTATTCAGCCCAGCACAGGCCTGGCTTTCACTTCCTTTCCCTCCCCTAGTTTCAGGCCTACTGGCGGCCCAGCAGCCCTTCCCTTCTCTTCCTATCTCCTTCCCATTTTCTCCCACGGCCTGCCTGCTTTCGCTCCAGCCCAGTCACCGGCCCGCTCTGTGCGCTTCCTACTTTCTCCCACGCATGCACCGCACTGCACCATGCGGCCCTAGCTCGCACTGCACGCGCTGCCCATTCTCTCCCTCTCACTACGCACTAGCCCCACATGTCAGCACCTTCCATTCCCTTTCCTTTCCTCTTACTCGGCACCTTCCTTTCTCCACCACCGCCAATGGTGCTGCCCAGCATGGAAAGCCACTATCGCCCCGCATGTAAGGCAGGCGGCCAATCCTACCCGATCTCCTTGCTCCCCTTCCTTTTTCTATGCATCGCTCAGGCCTATAAAGCTACGCGCCGCACCCATTCCCTCTCCCATCCTCTGCTCGCACTCCAGTTCCACCATAATCCCCCACACCCATAGGTACCATCAATTTGAGGTTTTCATCATGGCTTTGATCAAATTCATCCTCACCCACTGCCCTCCCTCTCTCTCCAGATCACTGTCGTCGTTGACCCCACTTTTGGAGCCTTTCCCTAGATGCATCCGTCACCTTTCTCGAACTCGCGGTGAGCTCCCTATCCTTCTCATGCCTTCCATTCACTGTTTCGTGCTTTGGAACGCCATACTGACAACCTCCAGACCCACCAGCCATGGCGCCGCCGTGGGCTCAGCACCCCGCCATGTTTCCTCGCCTCGGTAGTGCCTCCATCGTGTTTGCGAGATCTCGTAGATCATTTAGGTGTGCTTGGTTGTCTCAGGAATGGCCGGAACCACCATACCGGGGGTTTGCCGCCATGGTAGCCTTGTTGGCGGCCATGGCATGCTCGCTAGCATTCTTTTGTAGTGGTGCAGGTCTCACCCATGCCTCCTATGCCATCAGATCGGTACTAGACGACCTAGATCCAACCATACCAGTTGGATCATAACCGATCCACCATGGACCCGTAGACCCAGCCACAGTGCCACATCAATTGGTCCACTAAGCCATGTGGTGCACTGCACTAATCCCAGTGGGCCATGTGTCATCCAGTTAGTGCCACAGTCAAACGCATAGTCAAGCCATGCCCTTTTTGCATTAAAGCCCTTCTGTTTCCATAGAATTAACCTGCAGTCTAGATTAATGCAAAATAATTGCATATCTGTCCTGTTTTTATTCGTTTAGGCCCTTATATTTTCTAGAATTAGTACCTACAATCCTATAACCATGTATATTCATATTTTTAATTGTTTTAATTCAAAAATAAGTTCAGTTTATTTACATGAATGCCATTACATCTTATTCTGTGCATAACTTTTCGCGTTTTAAGTCCAATTTGAGTGATTATTTTGCTCACGTGTTTGTAGTAGTACGTACAATAGATTTATAAGCTTTTCAACTTTTCTTTTTACTATTTAGTGTACTGTTCTAATAGAAGTCTATCTTGTATGCATGTAATGATTAGAATGATGCTTGATTGGTGATTTGGAACACGATTAGAGGGTAAGCCATTTGAGGTGACAAAGGACCCATAGCTAGGATTAGTAGTACTTCTAGGACTAACTTTGAAGAAGGCAAGTGTACCAAAGGCCCCTTGTACCTATGAACAATTACTATTCATTCTTATGCATGTGTTTAATTTGATATACCCTTAAGGACTTTACCTAGATGAATTCTTGTACCACATATTCTTGTTACCTATGGTTTGGGTATGCATTTTGGATAGATATTGCAGCGCTGAACATAGAATAATAGTTAAACATGACTAAAGACATTATGCAATATGATAACATGAAGCTTTTTAGCAACTAGATAGGAGGCTAGAGTACGGGGTTGAGTACTCTAGTGCCTCTCCATAAGGACAGTAATCCTAAAGCGGCAACCTAGGAGGTTCCGTACAACCTCAAGTCACATGGCTCTAACTTTAACCTGTTAACTAGATTGTACTAGCTTGTCTGTAGCTTCCAGTAATGATAAGAGGGTATCTTTCCTTTTTCTGCTAGGATGTGTGCACTATGTTGCGTTGCCCACGTGTGCCACTCCTTAGTAGCTACGACTTGTTAGTGCGACTAGCTAAGGGTTTCATAGTGAAACCCTACCACACTTCCTAGGTAGAGGTGTAGTGGGCCTTGCAAACCCCTGGCATTGGGAATCAGGGCTCGGTGGGTAAAGATGTATAATTTCTATAGAAATATTTGACCTATTATAATAGCCGTGCTCACGGATACGAGCGGTCTGGATCCTTCAAGATTAGTGGTTACTAGTGGATGGTTGGGAATTGAGTTAAACTTGACTATACTTTAATATCACTTGGAAATTGGGACTGTTCATTAAAGTAATGATTTGGGATGCTAAAATTTGATCAACTATAATTGCGAACCGCAGTCAAACAGTGTTAGCCTTTTTGAGCGTCATAGATCCCTTTGATATACTTGCTAAGCATGGTGAGCTTACACTTGCTTTACATCCAATGAAAATACTAGATGGGTAACAGATAATGGATATGAAGAGTTCCTGGAGGATGTCTAGGACTACTAGGGAGACATTCACCAGTTGGAGTCCCTATGGCAGATTGGGCTAGTTGTTCCACTATGATTGTAATAATATTGCCATTGAGCAAACTTTGTATTAACTTTATGATGAGATATGCGATGTAATATGTACTTTACTTTGATACTATTGCAATTTGTGATATATGTGTGTGTTTGGACATCCTAGGCACACATATATGAGTACTTGATTTTGCTATGCAAAATTAGGTGCAACAAATTGGTATCGGAGCTATAACTGACTGTAAGACAATCAACCTAGTTAGAAATGGATGTTTCTAAGATCACATTATCTTTATTTTACTACCTTTAATTTGCTATAAAATTTTTGCTTATATTTTGTTCTTTATCTGTTGCCAAAAATTACTTTATTCTAATACTCAACCTTTTCATTCTTATAGATGGCCCGCACCAAGCAGACCCCACGCAAGAGGACCATCATGATGCCCACCAGGAGGACTAGATTCACATTGGGCAAGCATGTCCTGGTACATCTGGTGGAAGCTCTAAGGAACCTAGAAGAGGAACTACCTATGGAGGTGCCCATGGGGGAACCTCTGGAGGACATGCTGGAAGATCCAATGGATGAAGAAATGGAAGAGGGGCCCATGTTTGAGGAGCCCATTGAGATAGAGGAGTCTAAGGAGGAACCTATGGAAGAGAATGGATAGGGTAGCCAGGAGGGAGCTGGTGACCCTAATGATGGAGATGACTCGGATGATTCTGATTTGGATGGAGGTGATGATGGTGGAGATGGTAATGGTGGTAGTGGTGATGATAGTGATGATGATCACAATGCATTGTTGGCTCAAGGGTGGACCGTGGAGATCCACTATGACTTGGAGGGTGGTGCCTACTACCACCCCAAGCTTCTCACACTTGTACATCGCTACCACGCTAGAGGCACTGTTCAGTACAGGATGGAGCATTGTACCCACCCTGACTACACCGGCTTCTGGGAGACAGAAGTGTACATCCGCGAGGGGACTCGGGTGCGCTACATCCACCATGCCATCACTACATAGCTCACACGTGCGGCCATCATCAGGGACGTAGCTTGATAGGCATTGGTGGTCAACTATGACCGCCACTTCGATGACATCGCCTAGGAGGACAACTGATATCTTCCCCGCCGTCGAAGCGACCAGTCTACATGCAACATCACTGCACCACTTGGAGAGGCAAACCTGAGGCTGAGTCCTACCTTGTTGTGCTTGGCTGAGACCAACACTGACTTGGATTAGGCCCTAGATGAGCTCGATGTCATGGGGAAGGCATATCTGCAGCTTGCCCGTGAGAATGCTACACTGAAGCAACAACAAGGAGGTCCAGATGTGGAAGCGCCAGGTGTACCTGCTCAGTCGCCCCCAAGGAACAGAGGAGAGTTTGGAGACACCAACACCAGCACCAACATCGACCCATACCCATAGGAGTAAGTCTTAAAAATATGTAATAAACACACGTAGATGCGTGAGAGAGTGTTTTGCATGGTTGGATGTTTATCATTATGAACAATGCTTGATTTGGATCTTTGATGTGATTGTGATGACTTGTGGGCATGTCCACGGTCATTTAGTTAAGGTTAAGGTTTAAGGATATTATGAATAAATAGTTGGGTTTCGTTTTATCATGCTATCCATTCTATATCATTTTGAGCAATCTGTCTTTATCAGTTCATATCTCATGTTCTAGCTGTCCAATGGTCATTAAAATTTTATGGAGATAAGTAGACTTCAACAACTTTCTTTTGGCTCTGGAATCACCTCAATACCTATCATAAATTGTGAGATACAGCTGTTGTAAGTTGAGGTTTCTGTGCTGTCAGAATTCTAGAACAGTACTTCTTGTCGTCTGTATTTGACTAAGTAAACGTCAGAATCTGAAAAAAGTGTTCTAAATGAAAGTTGTAGAGCATTTCATAAGCTTTCTAGAAAGGTAAAATACGCAATCAGATGGTAAACTTAGGGTGAGATATGCTCGTTTTACTACACTGCTATTTTCCAACTCGCCGGAAAAGTTCAGAACAATTATCTTCTTGTATACCCTACATATATCTCTTGTCTTGATCTAGTGACACCTACTCTTGTTATACCATTATCTTTTAAGGGTTATATGCTTGGACATGTGAGACTTAGATGATGCATCTACAGATGGTGAACACCAGGAGGAACAACCAGGGAGGCGAGGACCTGCCACCACCTCCTCCAGTCACCATGGAGCAGCTGATGATGATGCAGACATAGTTGTTTCAATAGATGGCCCAGAACATGTAGAACATGGGGCATGGGAATGGGAATGCACTCCTCATGTCAGAGATAAGAGGGCAGAGTTCCTGAAAGGACACCCACCTATATTCAAGCACTCTACCGCCCCACTCTAGGCTGATGACTGACTACATGCTATTGAGAGGCAACTGGAGATTGCCCTAGTGTGATGATAAGGAGAAGGTTTTATATGCTTCTAGACAGTTCCAAGGAGTTGCACTGGATTGGTGGGACTCATTCCGCTTTGGCCATACCGAAGCTCATCCCATCACTTGGGCCGAGTTTCGCTAGTGCCTTCCGCTCTCACCAAGTGCCTATGGGACTGATGAAGCTAAAGAAGGAGTTCTTGGCTCTCAAGCAGGGGAGCATGACTATTGCTGAATATCATGACAAATTCATACAATTGTCACGGTATGCACCAACTGAGGTAGATGAGGACGAGAAGAGGTAGGAGTTGTTTATGGAGGGCCTAAATGATGGTCTCTAGTACCAGTTATTGTCTCATACTTTTGCTAGCTTCCAGCAGCTAGTAGATAAGGCTTTGGTGATCGAGAACAAGCGCCACCAGATGGAGGACAAAAAGAGGAAGTTTCAAGGACAGCAATCCGGGAGCAACTCTCACTTCTGTGCTAATCCTCAACAAGCTCAACCTCAGCAGCGCTATCAAGGTCAGACTAGTCTAGTCAACCACAACCAACAACCCCAGCGTGCACAGCAGCAGCAGCAGTACAAGGCACCAGCTCAGCGCCAGCAGCAGTCCAACAATGTACGTGTGAGGAACAATGCCCCCAATGCTCCATAGAAGAATGGGGCACCAAAAGTGCCAAATGCAGTGAATGATAATAAATGCTTCAATTGTGGAGAGCTAGGATATTACTTCAATAGATGCCCCAAGAGGATGGCTAACATGCAGTAGAATTATGTTTGGGGGAAGGTGAATCATGTGACTGCTGAAGCAGCTCAGGAGGCACCAGATGTGGTGATCGGTATGTTTTTAGTCAACTCAAACTCAGCCATAGTACTTTTTGATTCTGGTGCTTCGCATTCCTTCATAACATATACATTCATAGAGAAACATGGTATTCTAGTAAGTGTTATGAAGAAACCCATGTTAGTAAGCTCACCTGGAGGGGAAATGAAAGCGAAGTGGATATGCTTAGCTGCTAGTCTTAGCATAAGGGGGGTAGAATTTTAAACAAACCTTGTAGTCATAAACTCATCTAGTATTGATGTCATCTTGGGTATGGATTGGTTAAGATTGCAGAAGGCAGTTATTAATTGTGGCAATAGTTCCATGAATCTTACCACTCCATCCGGAGAGAAAAGTTGAGTATGTGGACATAGTCAGCTGTAGAAATCTATCGAGTTAATCAGTTGGAGGGCACAACCTTAGAGGATATAAGGATAGTAAACGAGTACCCAAATATCTTCCCTGAGGAATTACCAGGTATGCCACCTGAGCGAGACATCGAGTTTATAATTGAACTTTTACCTAGAACTGCACCCATAGCTAAGAGACCCTATAGAATGGGAGTGAATGAATTAGCAGAACTTAAGAAACAATTAAGGGAATTGTTAGATAAGGGTTATGTTCAACTTAGTTCTTCACCTTGGGGTGTACCAGTACTATTTGTAGAGAAGAAAGATGGTACACAGAGAATGTGCATAGATTACAGATCACTTAATGAGGTTACAATTAAGAACAAGTACCCACTGCCTAGAATCAATGACTTGTTTGACCAGTTGAAAGGGGCTTGTGTGTTTTCCAAGATCGACCTTCGATCTAGATACCATTAGTTGAGAATAAGGCGCACTGACATCCCCAAAACTGCTTCTGTTACCCGATATGGACTATATGAGTTCACGGTCATGTCCTTTGGTCTAACAAATGCACATGCTTACTTCATGTATATGATGAACAAAGTGTTCATGGAGTACCTTAACAAGTTTGTCGTCATGTTCATTGATGACATATTAGTGTACTCTAAGAATGAAGAAGAACATGAAGAACATTTGAGGTTGGGGTTGCAGAAGCTTAGAGAACATTAGCTTTATGTTAAGTTTAGCAAATGTGAGTTCTGTCTAAAAGAAGTATATTTCCTTGGTCACATAATCTCTAATGGAGGAGTAGCAGTAGATCCCAAGAAGGTTTGAGATGTGTTGAGTTGGAAGCCACCTAAGGATGTTAGTGAGAATTAGAGTTTTCTAGGTATGGCTGGGTACTATAGGAGATTCATCGAGGGATTCTCTAAATTAGCCAAGCCCATGACTGCTTTGTTAGAGAAGAATGCTAAATTTGTATGGACTAAGCAATGTCAGGATAGTTTTGAGGAGTTGAAGAAGAGATTAACTTTTGCCCTAGTGCTCATCTTACTTGATCTCACCAAAAGCTTCTCCATCTATTGTGATGCCTTACGGCAAGGTCTAGGCTACATTCTTATGCAAGAAGGTAGAGTTGTTGCCTATGCATCCAAACAGCTGAGAAAACATGAGTTAAATTATCTGACTCATGATCTAGAGTTAGCAGTTGTGGTACATGCTCTCAAGATTTGGAGGCATTACCTGATTGGTCATAAGTGTGAGATTTATATGAACCATAAGAGTTTGAAGTATATATTCACATAGTCAGATCTGAATCTGAGGCAACGCAGATGGCTAGAGTTAATCAAGGATTATGATTTGGATATACACTATCACCCTAGGAAAGGCTAATGTTGTAGCAGATGCCTTGAGTAGGAGGAGTTATGTGAACATGGCCTATACAACTCAACAACCTAAAGAGTTATGTGAGGAGTTCAAATACCCAAATTTGGGTATTGCAGCTAACACCATGGAGTTAGAAGTAGAACCTACTCTAGAACAAGAGATTCATAAGGGATAGCTGAATGATGAGAGGATCAAGGATATTGTTGAATGTATAGTGATTGGTAAAGCCCTAGGATTCCATATGGATGATCAAGGGACATTATGGTTTGGCAAAAGGATTTGTGTGCCAGAAGTGAAATCTATTAGGGAGGCTATTTTGAGGGAAGCTCATGACTCAGCCTATTCCATACACCCAGGGAGTACTAAAATGTATCTTGATCTTAAAGAGAGATACTAGTGGTATGGACTAAAGAGAGATGTAGCTAAACATGTGGCCATATGTGACACATGCCAAAGAGTAAAGGCAGAACATCAGAGGGCAGTAGGTTTGCTATAGCCTATGAAGATACCTGAGTGGAAATGGGAAGAAGTTGGAATGGACTTCATAGTTGGATTACCCCATACATAGAGAGGATTTGACTCTATCTAGGTAATTGTAGACCGTCTGACAAAAGTGGCACATTTCATCCCAGTCAAGATAACTTATTTGGGTGCAAAGTTGGTAGAGTTATACATGGAAAGGATTGTATGTTTACACGGAGTACCAAAGAAGATTGTTTCCGATAGGGGTACATAGTTCACATCAGATTTTTGGTAGAAATTGCATGAGTCCATGGATACGAAGTTGAACTTTAGCTCAGCTTACGATCCATAGATAGATGGGCAGACTAAGAGAACAAATTAGATCTTAGAGGATATGCTAAGGGCTTGTGCTCTGCGGTATGGGACAAGTTGGGGTAAGAGTTTGCCCTATGCTAAGTCTTAAGATGGCACCGTTTGAGGCATTGTATGGCAGAAAATGCAGAACCCCATTGTTTTGGAATCAAACGGGGAAAGTCAAGTCTTTGGACCAGATGTTTTGCAACTAGCAAAAAAACAAGTACAAACAATAAGGCAAAACTTGAAGGTTGCATAGTCTCGACAGAAAAGCTATGCGGACACGAGAAGAAGAGATTTGATGTTTGAAATCGGTGACTTTGTTTATCTCAAAGTTTCACCTATGAAAGGAGTTAAGAGATTTCATACTAAGGGAAAGTTGTCACCTAGGTATGTGGGACCATTCAAGATCATCAATAGGAGAGGAGAAGTTGCTTACCAGCTAGAATTACCAGAGCAACTTTCAGGGGTTCATGATGTCTTCCATGTGTCACAACTTAAGAAATGTTTGAGAGTACCTGAGGAACAACTACCCTTGGAGGAACTGGATATCCAAGGGGATCTATCATACAAAGAATATTTAGTGAGAAACTTGGAAACAGTAGAGAGAATCACAAGGAGCAAGACAATAAGAATGTGCAAGGTTCAGTGGAACAGACACTCCGTGGATGAGGCAACTTGGGAAAGAGAGGAAGATCTGAGAACCGACTATCCCAATCTCTTTGAACCATCCAAATCTTGAGGACGAGATTCATCTTAAGGGGGGTAGGTTTGTAACACCCAAAAATTTTTACTACAAATTAGCAATTAATTCTTAGCATTTATTAAATTTTCTAGGTATTTTTAACTTAGGCCAAATAATAAACATTGGTTAATAAAAGTAACTATAAGGTTTAGAAACATATTTGTTGCATTCATGCTGAAGCATATTATTTTTGGTTGAGTGTAGGGCTAGATGGTTGGAAGTTGAATTCAAATTCCATTTGAATTTGGGTTGAATTTGGAAAACTAGAAATAGAAAAGGTTTTAATTTTGAAAAAAAAACTTCATCTTCTTCCTTATTTAGCCCAACATAGGCCCGGCCTTTACTTCCTTTCCCTTCCCAGTTTTGGCCTGCTGGTGGCCCAGCAGCCCTTCTCTTCTCTTCATTTCTCCTTCCCATTTTCTCCCATGGCCAGCCTACTTTGCTCTAGCCCAGTCACCAGCACGCTCAGCGCGCTTCCTGCTTTCTCCCGCGCACGCACCATACCGCACCGTGCGGCCTAGCTCGCCCTGCCCAGCTCGCTCACACATGCTACCCATTCTCTCCCTCTCACTGTGCACTAGCCCCACGTGTTAGCGCCTTCCCTTTCCTTTCCTCTTCCCCGGTGCCTTCCTTTCTCCACCACCGCCGATAGCGCTGCCTGGCATGGAAAGCCATCGCCGCCCCACATGCAAGGCAGGTGGCCAATCCTACCCGATCTCCTTGCTCCCCTTCCTTTTTTTCATGCATCGCCCGGCCTATAAAGCTCTATGCCGCACCCCTTCCCTCCCCCATCCTCTGCTCGCACTCTAGTTCCATCGCTGCCACAATCCTCCCTCACTCATGCCTCAATCACCATCGATGACACCACTCAGAGCTCCACCGTAATCCCCCATGCCTGTAGGTATCGTCAATTTGAGGTTTTGGTCACGGTTTGATTAGATTCATCCTCACATGCGCCCTCCCTCTCTCTAGATCACCACCATCGTCGACCCCGCTTTTGGAGCCTTTCCTAGACGCATCTGTCACCTTTCCCAGACTCAAGGTGAGCTCCCCGTCCTTCCCGTGCCTTCCATTTGCTGTTTCATGCTCTAGAACACCATACCGGCGACCTGCAGACCCGCCAGCCATGGCACCACCGTGGGCTCAGCACCCCGCTGTGTTTCCCCACCTCGGTAGCACCTCCATCATGTTCGTGAGATCTCATAGATCATTTAGGTGTGCTTGGTTGTCTCGGGAATAGCCGGAACCCCCGTACCGGGGGTTCACCGTCGTGGTAGCCTTATCGGTGGCCATGTTGTGCTCGCTAGCATTCCTGTGCAGCGGCGTAGGTCTCACCCGTGCCTCTTGTGCCATCAGATCGGTACTAGACGGCCTAAATCCAACCATACCGGTTGGATCATAACTGGTCCACCATGGACCCATAGACCCAGCCACAGTGCCGCGTCAACAGGTCCATTGAGCCACGTGGTGCACCACACTAATCCCAGCACACCGCATGTCATCCAGTCAGCGCCGCGATCACACCTGCTGTCAAGCCATGCCCTTTTTGCATTAAAGCCCTTCTGTTTTCATAGAATCAACCCACAGTCCAGATTAATTCAAAATAATTGCATATCAGTCCTATTTTTATTCATTTAGGCCCCTATATTTTCCAAAATTAGTACCCGCAGTCCTATAACCGTGTATATTCATATTTTTAATTATTTTAATTCAAAAATAAGTTCAGTTTATTTATAGGAATGCCATTACATCTTATTTCATGCATAACTTTCGTGTTTTAAGTCTGATTTGAGTGATTCTTTCGCTCACGTGTTCATAGCAGTATGTAGAATAGATTTATAAGCTTTTCAACTTATGTTTTTATTGTTTGGTGTACTGTTCTAATAGAAGTATATCTTGTATGCATGTAATGATTGGAATGATGCTTGATTGGTGATTTGGAACACGATTAGAGGGTGAGCCATTTGAGGTGACGAGGACCCACAGCTAGATCAGGAGTACTTCTAGGATAACTTTGAAGAAGGCAAGTGTACCAAAGGCCCCTTGTACCTATGAACAATTACTATTCATACTCATGCATGTGTTTAATTTGATATACCCTTAAGGACTTTACCTAGATGAATTCTTGTACCACATATCCTTGTTACCTATGGATTGGGTATGCATTTTAGATAGATGCTGCAGCGCTGAACATAGAATAATAGTTAAACATGACTAAATACAATATGCAATATGATAACATGAAGCTTTTTAGCAACAGATAGGGGGCTAGAGTACGGGGTTGAGTACTCTTGTGCCTCTCCATAAGGACTTAATCTTGAAGCGGCAACCCAGGAGGTTTCGTACAACCCCGAGTGTCACATGGCTCTAACTTTAACCTATTAACTAGATTGTACTAGCTTGTCTATAGCTTCTAGTAAGGGTAAGAGGGTATCTTTCCTTTTTCTACTAGGATGTGTGCACCATGCTGTGTTGCCCACGTGTGCCACTCCTTAGTAGCTATGACTTGTTAGTGCGACTAGCTAAGGGTTTCATAGTGAAACCCTACCACACTTCCTAGGTAGAGGTGTAGTGGGCCTTGCAAACCCTGGCATTGGGAATCACGGCTCGGTGGGTAAAGATATACAGTTTCTGTAGAAATATTTGACCTGTTATAACAGTCGTTCTCACGGATACGAGTGGTCTAGATCCTTCAAGATTAGTGGTTACTATGGATGGTTGGGAATTGAGTTAAACTTGACTATACTTTAATATCACTTGGGAATTGGGACTGTTCATTAAAGTAATGATTCAGGATGCTAAAATTTGATCAACTATAATTGTGAACCACAGTCAAACAGTGTCAGCCTTTTTGAGCATCATAGATCCCTTTGATATACTTGCTAAGCATGGTGAGCTTACACTTGCTTTACATCTAATGAAAATCCCAGATGGGTAATAGATAATGGATATGAAGAGTTCTCGGAGGATGTCCAGGACTACTAGGGAGACGTTCACCAGTTGGAGTCCCTGTGGCAGATTAGGCTAGTTGTTCCACTGTGATTGTAATAATATTGCCATTGAGCAAACTTTGTATTAACTTTATGATAAGATATGCAATGTAATAAGTACTTTGCTTTGATACTATTGCAATTTGTGATATATGTGTGTGTTTGGACATCCTGGGCGCACATATATGAGTACTTGGTTTTCCTATGCAAAATTGGGTGCAACAATCTGCTAGAACATTGGCTTTTCCTAGATGATAGTGCACTTCCAAATTGTAGTCCTTAATTAGCTCTAACCATCTACGTTGTCTCATGTTTAGTTCAGGTTGCGTGAAGATATACTTGAGACTTTTGAGGTTAGTGTATATGTGACATACGTTTCCCAACAAGTAATGTCTCCATATCTTCAATGCATGAACAACTGATGCAAGCTCTAAATCATGGGTAGGATAGGTGACTTGATGCTTTCTCAATTGTCGAGATGCATAGGCAATGACTCTGCCCTCTTGCATTAGCACACAACCAAGACCAGTCCCTTATGCATCACAAAATACATCAAAGGGCTTTTCTATATCGGGTTGTGCCAACATAGGAGCTATTGTTAGTAGAGTCCGTAGAGTATGAAAAGCAGCCTCACATTCCTAGGTCCAATTAAACTTTTCATCTTTCTAAAGTAATCTGGTCATGGGCTTAGCTATCTTGGAAAATCTAGAATAAAACGACGATAGTAGCCTGCTAGCCCTAGAAAACTCCAAACTTCATGAACCAAAGTTAGGGCCTTCCAATCCATACCCTCTTGCACCTTAGATGGGTCTACAGAGATTCCATTTTTAGATAATATATGTCCTAGGAAAGGTTCTTTTCTCAACCAAAATTCACACTTGCTAAATTTTGCTCCAATTTATGCTCTCTCAACCTAGACAAGACAATCCTCAGATGCTCTGCATGATCTTACTCATTCTCAGAGTAAATCAGGATATCATCAATAAACACAACCACAAACTTATCAAGCTCAGGTATGAATACCAAATTCATCAAATACATGAAATAGGCAGGAGTATTTGTTAGTCCAAAAGACATGACCAAATACTCATACAAGCCATACCTAGTTGAGAAAGCTATCTTAGGTACATCTTTGTAACACCATCGGTGTTACACCCTAAATCATTTACTAAAATATGTCATGAGCATAATACTTGTGTGTTAATGCATGTGGTGAAGTGAGTAGATAATGCATTGTAACTAAAATTATCAACAAAAATGCAAAATGAAAGTTGTTCCATGATTCGTACAGTTAACAAGTAGGGGTGTAAACTAATTTTTATTGAACAAAAATACTATAGAACATGTATGTGACACTTAGATGAAGTTTGAAATATGAACTTTGTAGATGACAATGAAATACTTGGTATTGAAAAAGAATATTGCTAAGTAATATTTTAGTAGCTTAGAAATGCAATATGAAATTAAGATTAGCTCAAACGCTTAGAAAATTTCTAAGCTTGTGGATAGCTAGACACTGCTATGTTTAGCAATTTATTTAGAGAGATTGGGTTAAGGATTGTTGTAGTGCTTATATTCGATTTAGTAGTTCCATATGCCATCTTGAGTGTAGTGAAGCCGGTTTAGGTTTAGGAGCAACGGTTTGGCCATGATCAGCACTTTAAAATTCCGACACATCATAGCTTTGTGCTATCTGGCACCATGCATGTGGCCACCATGCGTGGCCGACCCGCGTCGCCATGTAGTTGTGCCACGCACATGTGCGTGGCCATGCACCGGCTAGTCGTGGCTGCCATGGCCTTGTCATGGCTTGGCCGCTTTGGCTGCACCGCTAGGCCGCTGGTCCACTCTGCACCTGACCACCCCTACCACCGTGGCTGCCGTTGGTGCTGTTGCTACCTTCGCCGCGCCCATGCTGCATCGACACCGCTGCCACTACCGTTGCATCGCCAAGCTGAGCGCTTGCCGCTGCGCTATGCCGCTAGCCCGCCTTGACGCTACGCACACGAGGCCATGTTGCCGTCGCCTTGCCATTTATGGCACTACGGCGCATGGGCCACATAGGCAGCAAGTGTGTGGCCATCGTCTAGCACTTGGCCATAGGCCGCTATGCCTCACCGGCCCTCTCTACACCTGACCGCCCCTACCTGCAGTAGCTCCCGCTGGTACTACTACTACCTCCGTGCCCGCGTTGTGTCGACACCGCTGTCGCTACCGACACAACACCACGCTGCGCACCTACCGATGTGCTACGCCACTGGCCTACCATGACACTACACACATGAGGTTGTGTTGTTGTCACCTTGCCATTTATGGCACTATGGCACGTGGGCCATGTCGGCAGCGAGTGCGTGGCCATTGGCAGTGAGCGCAGTGGCCGTCAGCTAGCGCTTGGCCGTGGGCCACCCCAATCGTGCCAATTGTGTCCCACCAAGCACACACATGTTGAGCCTCTAACTGAGTCCCCACCACCTCCTATCCACTCACTTCTCCCCTATCCGCCTCTCTGCTGCTTTTGCTGTCGCGTCACGCCAAAGCGCCTAGACATGAGAGGACGCCTTCCATTAATTTGCTACGCCCACTATTCTGCCCTCATGTCCCCTCTCTAGTTGTCCCCACCCTGCTTTGATCGTGGCTTAGCTGAGCCTCAATTTTGGAGCTTCACCCCACCACCATGCCATTAAGACCTGTCGCCACCCACGCCATGTCCAGTCCTCCCCACTTAGTCTCGCATCGAATTGGCTGCACTAATAGCTCTGCCTTGATCCCCTCTGTGTCGTGCACATGCTAGTTGTAGCTCTAGTGCCACCTCCTCACCACTGATGTGGCCATGCCTTTGCGGTCCACCATTCACCTCACAGCACGCACATGGCTAGCCTCGCTCGGGTCATCTCCGACTAAGCCGTCACCTTGGTTAGGTCACTGGTGAGTTGTCGTTCCTCACCCGCTACCCCTACTATCTTGTTGTTGTTGTGGCTCACCAGAACACCGTCACCATTGCTGTAGGGTGACCACCATCATGGAGAGGTCCTTCTATGGTGTCCTAGCTTGTGTAACCACCGCCCATCACCTCGCATTGACCCCCTTGGTGAGATTTAGCCTCTTAGCTAGGTTAGCATGGGTCATGGGTGGCTGGCGTTGTCACTAGTGCCACCGCTCGCCATGCTAGAGCATGCGAGGGAGGCTAGGGATCATGCCATTGTAAAGAGGAGAGAGTGCAAGGATCTTTTTGCATAGGTGCTGTCTCTAGGAATAGTAACATGGACTACGGGTTGTTTTGTATCGAGTCTAGGGGCGCTTTTGCTAATATGTCAGCGCGCATGTGGGCTCCTCACCGTGGGCCGCATCCGTGCATGGGCCGCGCCTTGCGTGGGCCGTGTTGGGCTAGATTCGGTTATCTTTTTTGTGGAAAATAGAAATAGTTTTTTTATTTTTATTTCTGAGCTAAACTTTGATAATTAATATAAAATGATTTGATGTCCAAAAATTGTGAAACTAATTTTGTTGGGTTCCTCAAAATATCGTCTTCCTGTGAGTATAGTTAGTTCATACATACCTATGTGGATGCTAAGGAGCATTAAAATAGTTGAGATGCTTAGTATTATTTTGATTAATAATTGTAGAAATTCTTGTGGTAGATTGGTGATAGCAAAAAACTTTGAAATTTTTATAGTAGCTTCATTGGTTTATTATGTGCTCACTGTAATTTTTATAGCCCTAGAATAGACTACTTAATAGGTAGCTAAATACCCATTAAGGCTAAAGGAATAATGGCATGATATTGGTTTATAAAAGTTAAGCACTTGTAGGGTGAGCTTGAAATCTATTTGGTAGAGATGATGATTAGCTTAGTATCTTAGTCATTAGAGTTAGCTTAGTAGATTAGTAGATGTATTCTTATTTTAAGAGCTGCTGTTGCTAAAATACTAAGTGTTGCATCATCGTTGCATGCATGTAGAGAATGAGTTGGTGGAGTTTGTGACCACCAGAGAGCAGGAGTACGAGGAGGTGATCTAGGAGTACAAGGAGGAGGTTCTCATATAGGAGGAAGCCTCGGAGCCACCGGCGACTAACTTAGCTGACACTCCACCTGCCCAAGGCAAGCCCCGGTGCATAACCCTTATTTTGAATAATCTCTAGATATCTATATGTGATGTGCATTACATTACAGGATTTATATTGAAACTACATGCATAGATAAACCTACCTATGAGTCCTACTAGCAGAGGTCTAGTAGCTGCTATGCTTAGGCTATCAGTAGCGTGAGTAACCTATCGTTACTCACAATAGGTGATTACTATTATTACTCTCATGATAAAATGGTGAAAGGAAATGGAGAACGGGTAGGGATATGGTATGGGTATTGGTGGGTGTAATAGGGTGTGTCCCATGGCCAATGGGGCATAGCTTGGTTACACTATTTTCCCTTATTCGTGTCGGTTAAGGACCGTCCGTTGTTGTGGATGGTAGTCAGGTCATAGACTTATTATCCTGAGTACATACTTGCTTATGGAAGAGGGAAGGCTCGTTGCTCTCTAGTCATGGGTTCCGACTCTTTTTGGACTGACTGATTGGAGGCAGGGATGGTGGAGGTCTAAGCACCACACTAAGTCCAAGACTTAGTAGTGGGGGCTTGGAGTCCAAGTTTTGATGGAGACCTAGACCCCTTGATAGGAGAGTGGTGGGTTGGTCTTGCTTGTGCATGGGGTACAAGTGGGGCATGTGTTTTAGGGTACCAAGCTAGGATACATTGGTTTGCGAATCACCATGTGATATGGTACGACTTGGCTATGGTCTAGCATCATACTAAGAACTAGAAGATGAAAGGGGATGGATGGATCTCATTGCTCAACTCTTGCTTGAAAGTAGAATAGGTGCTTACATAGAATTGTTAGCTAATGAACTAATCTTGACTGCTAATAAAACACTTACATAAGGATTCACTACTAGTAATGCTTTTCATAAAAAGGAAACCCTAGCAAACCATAAAGTTTATCATATCCTTTGTAGTCGGAAAATTATTCCCACTAGTCGGGTAAGTCTTGCGAGTACATTATGTACTTAGGGTTTATTTACCCCTATTGTAGGTGCATCTTAAGGAGTGGCTATTGTGTGGAGGATTCTTCTAGTGGGCACTAGATGGATCCTTGTATCTTATCATTAGATATTTATTTCAATTCGGCTGTTTAAATTTTGCACTCTGAACTTGGTATTGTAATAATGTATTTCCAAGAACTCTAGTTGTATGAAATGGACTAAGTATTGTAAACTCATTCTCATTATTGGATTTTGGATGAAAAATATGGATTGTTCGAGTTCTCCCTTGGGGTGTGCTCGACGGAACCGCCTCGGTGTAGCTTACTTTCTATGTACTTAGTGTCTAGTGGAAGACAAGCGCCTCCGAATGTGTGTTATTTTGGCCAGGTTCTACCACAATCCTCTAGCATGATCTTGATCTGGTGATAGCCTAATCTCAAGTCAATCTTAGAGAATACTTTTGCTCTTGCCAATTGATCAAACAAAATATCAATACGAGGCAAAGGATACTTGTTCTTTATGGTTACGGCATTGAGCGACCTATAGTGCCCACACATCCATAACGATTTGTCCTTTTTCTTCACAAACAAGGTTGGACAACCCCATGAAGATGAACTAGGTCAAATGAGACCCTTGTCCAAAAGCTCTCGTAACTATATTTTAAGTTCGGCTAACTCATTTGGTGGCATCCTATAGGGTCTTCTTGATATATGTGTTGTACCTGACACTAACTCAATTCTAAATTCCACATCACTATCTGGTGGCAAACCGGGTAACTCATCTAGAAATACATATGGAAACACACATACCACTAGAATATCTAAGAGAGTCATGGTCTAGATAGCACAAGACAAGTTTTGAAGATCAAAACTCCTAGGAAGGGGCACTAGAAAAGCACTACTCCCCTTGGGTTCCCTCAACATAATTGTTCTAGTGGTAGTGTTAATGAGAACTCCATGACCACTCATCCAACTCATGCCTAATATCACATCTATGGCTAATCCTGGCAACACTATGAGATCCATAGTATACTTCATCTCTTGTATGGAGATAAGCACATCTCTAACTATTTGGTTTGTAGAGATAGTAGCCCCAGCTAAACTTATACTATAGCTACCCATGTCTACTTCCACTATCTTTTGATTATGCTTAGATGCAAATGTTTGACTCATGAATGAATGTGAAGCTCCTAAATCAAACAAAACAATTATAGGATATTAGTTCATGAGAAACATACTGACGATAACAACCTCTCCCGCAGGAATCTCCTCCATGGCTATATAGTGCACATACCCTAGGGCATACCTTAGTATTGGATTGTTTTTTATTGCCCTAATTTTGATTACTACCTTTCTTTGGGTAGTGACACTCTATTGACCAGTGGCCCACCTGATTGCAGTTGAAGCACAACTAGTCGTTTCTTGGTCCTACTGAGCTCCCTTGCCCTACATTTCCTTTGGGTAGGGCAATAGTGAAAGCCTTGCGATATACTTTTGGCTGCTAGGTTGAGTTGTCCCCTTTTGAGGAGGCCTGAACTTAGTTATAGAGGGACGAAATTGGGGTCTCATTATCATAGGAGCTTTTGACTTAGATGAGCCTGGGTGCACCTATTTCAGCGGCTCGCTTGTGGCTCTTTACTGCAGCATGTAAGTTGTTCTAGTTCTCTTGAGTTAGGGCATCACTGACAAATTCATTATAGGTAGCACACCGAGAATTTGCCTAGGGTCTTCATCAATTTGGTGCCAAACCCACTGGTTGAAGCTCTCTATCTTTTTCTCCTTAGTGTTCACAAATTCTAGTGCATATCGTGACAAGTTGTTAAAGGCATGCATATACTCGGTGAGAGTTTTTGTACCATGTGTTAGCCTCATAAACTCAGTTGCTTTCATCCTCATCCAACCCTAGGGGTATATGGTGTCCTCGGAAAGCTTGTCTTGAACTTATCCCAATTAATATTGCCGCCAGTAGGTAGGGCAGACAGATAGTGAGTCCACCTAGATCCCTACCGGTCCCTGCAATTGATAGGATGCACATTCTACCTTCATCTGTTTAGTAACTCTCAATAGGCAGAACTTTTGCTCAATAGTGTTTAACCATTCATCTACCTAGAGCATCTCCTCTGCCTCTTTGAAGATGGGAGGCATGGTGTTCAAGAAGTCCTTGAATGTACTAAATTGATTTGGCTCTAGTGCTTGATTCTACTCGTGGGCACGAGCCGTGTTCTGCACAATGAGGCACAGGGTTTCCTCCATGGCTCGCTGGTTTCCTAGAAATTGTGTGAAAAACTCATTCGCTGAGGGTGGCGGTGGTGATAGTAGGTCACCATCATTGCCATCTTGACTGGTACCAGCCCTAGAGTGAGTGTGAGTCATCTATAAATTGCAATAATAAGTAATTATTGGGTGATGCCAAGAAATTGTGGAGGAATTGCATAATCATGCCCAACTGAATTTGGTCGAGAGAATTTTAACAATTCATGCAATAAAATAGAGGCATAACAATTCATTTCCACAACATACATCACCAATCACATTACTAATTATACTCGCAATATGTTTGCATGCATGTCACATTTTTACCAGTACAACAAAACTGAGATTTCATTAGAGTTCAAACTATAGTGGACCAACATGCAAGGTTCCAACATTACATTGAAGTTACATCTCAAATACCAAAACTTAAACTTGTGATAGCAGGTGATACATCTAGCGCATCGAACTAAGCACTAAGCTGCTCTACTTGTTAGTGTGCTCGCTGTCGAGGTCAGATATAGCATCGTCCTCATCCACGAGAACCATTTGTTCTTCCTCTTTCCAACCGTCATCTTCAACGAACATTTCTAGATCCTCTTCTTCTTCTTCAAGGATCGGATGCAATTGGTTGTTCAGATAATGCACCTCATGTTGAAGATCAACCACCATGTTTTGGGCATGAGCAAGCTAATGAGGGCAAATCCCACTCAACTTGTGCCTGCTGCGCTGCTTCAGCCTTGGCTCTGTCTCATGCTACTTCTGCTAGAGCTGCGCGATTGTTAGCTAGGATCCGTTGGCATGTAGCAGTAAATGCCTCAGCACGAGTGGCATCTAGCTGCTCCCATAGTCCTATCAGCATAGCCTAATCATTAGCCCTTGCTGCCTGGGCTACATCCCTATCTTCAGCAGCTACTCTAGCCACCTTCCTATGCCTACAAGCATGCTTTCTGAGCTAGCATTGTGCATGCCTTGGTCCTCATGAGCCTGCCCATGCAAATGGTGTAGGACTCCTACCAGAAGTCTGGGTGTCTAGACGAGCATAAAACATCTTTGTCATGGTGAACATTGTGCTCATAGTGGGACTAGAACTCTCTGCCCGCTCATCTCAGTCTCAGATCAACGCATTGTGGTTGCGCTATGCCCAAACTACTGTAGATGGATCCACTTGAGGAAAAGTACCAGTGGCACTGTCGGTAAGCTCATCCCAGTGCTGCTGACAAATCTTGCTCAGCACCTCAAAGGCAACCACTTGGGCACCTTCCTAAGGAGTTCTTCCCTCAAATTCTGCTTTCCACTATTGCCATAGGGGTGCTTGGGTACAAACAGGCATGGTTAGCTGTACTTCAAACCATGGTTTCCCTTCTAGGTGCTCCTCAGTTCAGAAATAGCAGGGCGGTTCCATGTACCCCACAAAGTGCAACACCCACTAGAGTAGGGTAGGAGTGCCGAACACATCCAAGAAAGTGTCATTCCTATCATTGCTGCCACCTATATCCACAAAATATGGTGCAACTTTTGTGAGAATAACCTTACATTAGGAAAGAGTTACTTAACAGAATAAGAAACTTATATGGAGAGGAATAATGCAAGTATGCGAATGAATGAATTATCATGATGCATGCACTGTTCCATACGTCCTCACAAACTTAGGAAAAATTGAAACTTCTAGCGACATACATGGTGGCATACATACATTCTCTCATAATATAAGTGTAACTAATCGGACTACACATTTCGCTGTTAGTGTACCAACACAAGAATTTAATTTCAGCTCAACCCCACATTTATATATGCAAAAATAAAAATCTGATCTCTATGTTGCAAGCTAAATACTTCCATATATATATACCCATTATATATATACTTCTGTTTCAAAGCTACCCGCAAGTAAATACGTCCTATATATACATAGAAATATGCATATATAGCTGTATTAAAGATAACCCAAAATTAAATACCTCTGTATATGTTTGGAACATACATATACTTTAGTATTAAAGCAACCTCTCCCCTTTAGACTGAATGCTCACATCTTGCTGGTCATGCCACTCATCATCTTACCTAGGCATAGAGGTATTTGATCCATACATTAGCACTCAAGTGAATGGCATCCATACAATAGCACATCGTATGGATGACGAAAATAAAAAAAAACCCCATGTTAGTACTTAGTTAGCCACCTGAGATCCTTAACTAGGCATAAAGGAAGTGATCAATGGCACACTTTATATTTAAGTTTTAGATTTGAACGCCTATATATATAGCTATAAGTTGATAAAAACTAGTTTTGGAAAACAAAAACCTTTGTTTTAAATACACATGTGGCAAGAAATGTCAAATCTTACTCTGATACTAGCTGTAGTAGAATCGACCAATTTACAAGAGCACAAGTACAATGGCAACCACCAGCAGTGATCGCACTAGTCATACTTGAGCCCATATAATCCAACACATAATCAAGATCATACAGGATTCAACATGCAAGCCACATATTACATAAGTTCACCATAGTTCAACATACATCAAAGTCGAAAAGTTATTACAATACCAAGTTCAAATATAGTTGTAGCGGAAGCAAAGATAGTTTTTAAACTAACATCTCACACCATTGTTCAAATACCTACCAGTTTATGATCACACCCCACTAAAAGCAACATAGAATAGATATATAGAAGCACCTTGCCCATGGCCTACTCCTCATCCATTGTAGGACAGAAGCAGTTCTTACAATATCCATGATAGACGGTGTTATCTACAACAAGTGGGAAATAAACCCTGAGTACAAGAAGGTACTCAGCTAGACTTACCCATCATAAACCAAAATAAAGTGACTCTAAGGATCATGCATGGCTTTATAAGTGGAGCTAGCTTGACAACATTTTTTGCAAAAAAGGCATTAGTTGAGCTACACATTTTATAATTAAGTCATCATGTTAATTATAGCTATTCATCTCTAGATTAGCAACTAACCTATGCCAAACATGTGGAATATCATTCAGTAACATGCAATAGTAACCATAGCAGGTGTAATATTTCCATGTTCATCATAATCATCACATTCCATAGTCCAATTACTACGATGCAGAAACTCTGTTAAGTTTCTCACTATCCAAGAGAGACAGTGATTTAAATCGATTGCAACCAGCTGAGCAGTTATTCCTAACATAAACCTAGACATACCTACACCAAGGTAGTCTTAGGGCACCATTGGTACAACTAAGGTACACATTTCTTGGGTTCGATCAGTGTGGCACCCTTAGGGACACTACCGGATGCTAGGTCGATTAGGACTCTAACATGCCCTTAGCCTCACACCAGGCTCCCCACACATCCTTACTACCTCTAGTTTGCGCACTCTAACAGAACGAGGCCTAGCCTGAGTTGAGCTACTCAGCTTAGCGGTCAGAACAAGTTATCTGGCTAGCTAAGTGAGAGGCATGCTTTCAATTTTGGCAAAAGTGCCAGTAATGGTACGGTCCTTAATCGGCATAGACGGAATGGCATGAGTCAACCTATACATAGACTCCACCCGGCCTCTAGTTACATTATCCCATGGTTCTTTTCCTCGATAGCAAATATAGCCAATCATGCTCTAGTATCCACCTATTTCTCATAGGTGATAGGAAATAACCCAACTTCTACTAGGTCTAAGCATGGCTAAGCATATATTCGATCCTGGACCTACACATGGTTCAAGGTATATTTCTGGACAAGGAAGTTGTAACACCCTAGTGTTAAGCATGCATTGGGCACTTGCATTTCATGAGCACAAGCATCATCCAAGCATTCATGAGCATGAGCATATGAAGTTTCATCTCGTTCACTTTATCTTTATCACATGTGATGTCGCTTATATACATATATATGCTTGCCATTGTGTGTGACCAATCGATGAAATGGTTGTGAGATCACAAAAACACCTTAGACACACTTAGGATGGTACATGGAACAAGTTTGGTATTCATGACTTGGACCAAAACAGCCCCCAAGTCATAGTTATAATAGAAACTCTAATTTTCATGATCCTACTTTGACCAAAGTTGAACTATAGCATAGAGTCTTTGCATGGTAGTGCACCCTTAAGCAAAGTTGTAGTACTTGACTAGAGTAACAACTTTCATTTTTTGGCCAAGATCTAATTAAGTATATAGCATGCTCAAAAATGCCTCACAAGTAGCAATGAAATGTTGTTTTCAAACTTAGAAATTGTTCTAAGTCATGAACTGATTTTCAGTTTTGATGTACCATACTCTGAAGCTTTGCATTTTGAAAACCATGGTGAATTAGAGGAAACTTTCTAAAGCAAAGTTGTAGATCTCATGTAGCTCTACAATTCTTAGTAATGGAGTTTTTGCTAACTCACCATGGATTAGGAACACCAATGGCTTGAAATCATGCTGTCAGTCATTTTATCAAGGCCGATGGCCATGGACATCGTGCCGTTGGTGGCCGTACGCTGGTGTTGACCCATCTGGTTAGGCCAAAGCAGAGTGAAGAGTGAGGCAAAGACACTGCTCCCTTCATTTCTTGCTCTCTTGCCCTCGCTCGTGTTCTCTCCTACCCATGCACATAGTAGCACCGCCGTCGCCATCGCCACTCGCCTCCACCATGCACGTAGCACCACCACCCAATCCACCTCGCCCACAGCTTCGCCACCACCTCCTCTACCACCTTGACTCGCTAGCTTCATGATTTGAGCAAGGGTAAGCCGACATTCTAAGTCGCTGTCACCGCCATGGTCGTAGTGCGCCGCTGAGCACGAGCTCGCCCATGGCCAACCATAACCCATGCACCTCCGCTCTCTCTCCCTCATCTGATCTTCGACGTAGGTCCTAAAATCTAGATTCACCGTCCATTTAACCGCTACCACCACCGCCGTGCGGGAACACGTTACCATGCTGTGCGCGTCTGCCATGGCTACGTGCATGAGCTTGCCACCCCTGACCTCTACCGATCGCCCGTAGACAGCTCTAGTGCCTGGTATCATGTCACCTAAAGCCGTAGCATCTTTCCCGAATATGGAGACCCGCCTCTCGCCACCGGTTAGCCAGAATGGAAAGCACCGTTGTCGTGCGCTGTGCGCCACCGCACCGCCATGCACATGGCTGGAGCACGTCGTTGCTCCACCATGACCTAGACTTAACCCTAGAGCTCCGCTAGGTCACCACTAAGCTATAGCCATGCTTGCCCGAGCACACCATGGCCGGGGATGGCTGGAGCTCCGTCGCGCACCTCCGTCGAGCCACCATTTGTGCCACCGCCGTAGCCAACCACTATTAGAGGTCTGATGACCTACCTCATTCGATGCGAGACGTTGAGAGGAACACGACAGAGGTAACCTCGTCGCCAGAGACCTCGCCGTCAGTGAGCTATTGCTGGTCAAATGCCGTCCTCTATTTTAGTTTCGCTGACAAGCAGGTCCCGTTAGCCGCGGACCCCATCTATCAGTCTAAGTGATTCTTTGATTTTCTTATTTGTTTTCACATATTTAAATACATGTTTCAACAATTCATGTCTAGAGCTAGGAGTGTCCAAATTATGTGAACCAAATTTTGTTGGATTCATCATGAAGAGTACTATTTGATAAAAATATGAAACTTACTATTTGGGATGTTTTTCTGGGAGAATTAATTTGAGCTAGATAAGTGGTTTTAAATTGTTTTCAATATTGTAAAATGCATAACTTGATCTAGGAAAGTGATAAAATTATGATTCTAATTTTTCTGATCTTGTGTTGACATTCTCTAGCTAAGAAAAATAATAAACCTACAGTAAGCATACTTTGGATATGGTCTTCCTATTTAATCTTAAATAATTGCTAGTTTCTAGTGAAAATAAATGGGGTAAAAATACATAACTCATGATCATACAAATTTTTTACATAGTGATATGGTGCTAAGATTAATGTAAGAAAAATATGAAATCTGTTGTTTGATACTTTTCACTAGGCTAAACTATTTTTGCTAAAATAAGCCTATCCAACTTGTCATTTTTGTAGAGATGTCTATACTTATCCAATTGGCATGAAATGTGTACAGTAGACTTTTGGAGACATATGTAGGCTTATTTAATTTTTTCAAAATTTATGGTGCACTTTTGATATATTTTGCCTATTTCACCTTAGTGTCCAAATAAATTAATAAAGGCATTTAAATAATTTATTTGAGCTTGACCATCATGTTTTCTAGAGTGTGTATGATGCCTATGAACTATTGGTACCATTGGTTGTGCCCAAAGTTGATTGCTTGTATGCAGTGAAATATTAAGTGCTCTATAATTTAATTTTAGTGATTGTTTGGATAGTTTCTGTTGTTAAGTAAATTGCATGGGTAAAATGATGTTTTCTGTGAATCTTGTCAATAACAAAGTTGTAGATAACTTACTTATCTTGCTTGTGTCAAATTTTCATGGAAATAGACGAAATGGTTTGAGAGTTATAGTTGTTGGAAGTTGGTCTCCAGAAATGCTTCCTCTCTGTAATTTCTGGATAGATCTAGAAAATTACTTTGTTTGACCTTGATAGCTAATGAATCATCTTGAGATGACTATAAGAAAATTCTAGGACGTTTTATAAGCTTTCCATAAAGTCTAATATCATAGTATTTGGTTGAGTAGAACTCCAGATATGGCCAAAATAAGTAGCTATTGTTTACAGCAGGAAATGACTAAGTCAATTGTAATTGTTTGTCTTATGTGATGCTTGTGTAGATGCTTAGGGTAATTGAGATTAGTTGATAGTTGCAGGTTCTAAGCCTCTTACTGATGATGAACAACTTTACCTTAGGTTGCTAGAACTTAGTGAGTGTATGTTTCTTGTACTATAGAAGAGATATGCACCTACCCAGTAAAGATCAACTAGAAGAAAGTTATACATCTACTTGGTCAATGAATGTTAAACTTATCATACATCTTATGGATAACCATGCTCATGCATATATAATTTATCATATTATCTCATCTCTTATGCATTCATGATACTCATTTGTGCATATGCATGCAATAGGTTCCCCGGAAGGAGTGACGCTCCTCGCGTTTGAACCCGAGCATCAAGACGAGCAACAGGCAGCCTAGGAGCAGGAGGTTTAGGTGGACGGAGGAGTCAACGTGGAGGATCTTCCTGAGTGTCTTGACCACCAACCTTCCTCATTCTTGAAAGACAAGCCTCAGAGCATTATAAGCCTCCTATGTTTTTACAAATATCACTTGCGTCCTTTATGTTTGATGCATTATGTTATAGGAGTTGATTGGAAACACTTGCTACATATATTATCCTTGTCCAGACAAATATATCTTGAATCCTTTGTAGGTCGAGGATTGAATATATGCTTAGCCTTGCTTAGTTTGGTAGAAGTCAGGTGATTTCCTATCACCTACAAGATATAGGTAGATATCTGATCACGGTTGGCTATAATTGCTATCGTGGAAATAACCATGTGTTGAGGAATAAAAAGGAGACTAGGCAGGATTATCAATGAGAAGCAACAAGACATGGAGGTCTTGGTGCCTATTTGTCCCTATCTGTGTCAGTTAAGGACTAATTCACTGTACGTCCTCATGTCATGTTGAACGCATGCCTAGCACTTAGTTGGCTAGATAAGTCATTCCAACTATGAAGCCGAGTAGCTCAATTCAGGCTAGACGTCGGTAAGTGAAAGTGCGCACACTAGAGGAAGTAAGGATGTGCGGAGAGCCAGTGGCATGAGTCCAAGAGCAGGCTGGGCCTAAACTTCCTCGCAGACTGGTAGAATCTCTGAGGATGTGGCATTGATCAGATCTACAAAGTTGATTCCTAAGTTGTACCAATGGTGACCCGATGCGACCCTGATGGGGGAGTATGAGTTTGTGTTAGGAATAATTCCCTAACTAGGTTGGAATCGATTCAAGTCGTCATCTCTCCCAGATAGTGAGAACTTGACTGAGCAGCGGCAACGTAGCATTAATTGATGGAACTTAATGGTTATGATGATGCTCAAATTATTACACTGGATATGGTTACTAATGTTTATTAGCTTAATCAAGTCATTGCTCTAGTACAGTTGCTAATCTAGAGATGCTTAATTAAATAGGTATTCAAATTGATGCTAGAGATATTAAATCTCCAAGTTATGTTACTTAAGCTTTTATGCAAAATGTTATCAAGCTAACTCCACCGATAAAGCCTTGCATACTCCTTAGTGTCATATTATTTCTAGTTTATGATGGGTAAGTCTAGCTAAGTATATTCTCGTACTCAGGGTTTATTCCCTCTTGTTGTAGATGACATGATGTATCATGAGTTCTATAAGAATTGCCTTCATCCTGTCATGGATGAGGACTAAATCATGGGGTATGGTACTCCTAAGTTATCCCATCTATTCTGCTTTTGCTGGGAATGACCATGGTACTGGCATGTATTTGAACTAAGTGTGATGTTGATGTCAAACTACTTTACTTCTGCTATTTAAACTTGGTTTGTATTAACTATGTGAACTCCGATGTATGTGAGATACTGGTGAACTATTTGTGAACTGTGATGTAACATGTGACTGGTTGTATTGAATCATGTATGATCTTAGTTTCTATGTTGGTTTGTTTGAGATCCTTCGTGATTTCATTGGACTACTAGGTTTATATGGGCTCAAGTATGATGGTTTGATTGCTTCGGTGATTATTATTGTACTTGTGCTCTTATAAATTGGATAGTTCTATTACAGCTAGCATCGGAGCAAGGTTCAACACTAAACTTGTCACATGGGTATTTAAAAACAAAGGTTTTGTTTTATAAAATCAGTTTGACAACTTATAGCTATATATATAGGTGTGTTAAAAATCTGAATTTTAAATTTAGAGTGTGTCAATGGTCATATCCTTTATGCCTAGTTAAGGACCATCAGGTGGCTAAATAAGTACTAACATGGGGGTTTTTACTTTCGTCTTCCATATGGCGTGCTATTATATGGATGCCATTCACTTGAGTGGTAATGTATGGATCAATTGCTTCTACGACCAAGGTAAGAGTGGCAAGACCGCAAGGGTGAGCGTGCGATCTAAGAGGAGAGGTAGCTTTGGTACTGCGATATATATATGTCTCATATATATATATACTAGGGTATTTAATTGTGGAATTAGCTTTGACACGGCTGTAAATGCATATTTATATGTATGTATGGCACGTATTTACTTTTGAGTAGCTTTGATACTGAACTATATGTATGGGTATACATATATGGAAGTATTTAGTTGCAACCTAGAGCCTAGGTTTACATTTTTGCATATACAATTGTTGGGTTGGGCTGTAATGAAATTCTTGTGCAGGAACACTAATAGCGAATCGTGTAGCCCGATTAGTTACGTATATTGAGAGAACGTATGTATGCCACCGTGTTCATCGTTAGAATTTTAATTTTTTCCTAAGATTCGTGAGGACATACGAAACGTGCATGCATCATGTTCACTCATGCATTTACATTTTTGCATTTCTCCCTCCCTTTTAATTGCTTACCCCATTCTTTAAATTTCTTCTCGTGTATGATATCCTCTCACAAAGTGTTACACATTTTACTACAGATGGTAGCACCAGGAGCCCTGCCTCATAGTGACATGTTCCTAGCTATGTTTGGCACTCCTACCTTGCTGTGGAGGGTGCTAAACTTAGTTGGGTACGCTGAGCCACCACGCTACTTCTGAAGGGAAGTGGCAGCTGAGGGGTAGCCATGGTATGATGTGCAGGTGACCATTCTAGACCGTGCAGACAATCCATAGTGGGAAGGTTGGAGTATTGAGTTAGATGGGCAGTCTCCTTGGGAAGGTGCCCAAGTGGTAGCTTTGGAGGCACTGAGTGAGATCTGTTAGGAGTTTGGTGATGAGCTCATCAATGATCCAACCAGAACCTTTCCCCAGGTAGATTTGTCGGTGACTGCTTGGATGCAGTCAGGCGGTAATGCACCGGTGAGAGATCATGATGAGTGAGCAAAGAGGTCTAGTGCTACTATGAGCGCTATGTTTGTTGTCCTAAAGATGTTCTACTCCCACCAAGACAGCTACGTCAGCTACATGCTAGAGCTCTAGCGAGCATAGGCCGTGCAATGCCAGCTGCGAGGGCGGGTGCACTGGTATCGAAGAGCAGCTAGAGAAGCTTAGTGAGAAACTAATAATGCTATTATAGCTTTAGAAGCTCACCGGGTTCAGTTGGTGAATGCTATCGTAGAAAGAGATGTAGCTAGGGCTGAGATATAGGACATCATAACTGAGAGGGACAAGGTCATTCGCCTTGCTAAGGCTAGGGAGTAGAACTCTAGATATGGCCAAAATAAGTAGCTGCTATTTACAGTAGGAAATGACTAAGTCAATTGTAATTGTTTGTCTTATGTGATGCTTGTGTAGATGCTTAGGCTAATTGAGATTAGTTGATAGCTACATGTTCTAAGCCTCTTACTGGTGCTGAACAACTTTACCTTAGGTTGCTAGAACTTGGTGAGTATATGTTTCTTGTACTATAGAACCGATATGCACCTACTCAGTAAAGATCAAACAGAAGAAAGTTATACATCTACTTGGTCAATGAATGTTAAACTTATCATACATCTTACAGATAACCATGCTCATGCATATATAATTTATCATATTATATCATCTCTTATGCATTCATGATACACATTTGTGCATATGCATGCAATAGGTTCCTCGGAAGGAGTGACGCTCCTCGCGTTCGAACCCGATCATCAGGAGGAGCAACAGTCAGCCCTGGGAGTAGGAGGTTTAGGTAGAAGGAGGAGTCAACGTGGCAGATCTTCCTGAGTGTCCTAACCACCAAGCTTCCTCATTCTTGAAAGGCAAGCCCCAGAGCATTATAAGCCTCCTATGTTTTTACAAATATCACTTGCATCCTTTATGTTTCATGCATTATATTATAGGAGTTGATTGGAAACACTTGCTGCATATATTATCCTTATCTAGACAAATACATCTTGAATTCTTTGTAGGTCCAGGATCGAATATATGCTTAGCCTTGCTTAGTCCAGTAGAAGTCGGGTGATTTCCTAGCACCTGCAAGATATAGGTAGATATCTGATCATGGTTGTCTATAATTCCTATCGTGGAAATAACAATGTGTAGAGAATAAAAAGGAGACTGGGCGGGATTGTGAATGAGAAGCAACAAGACATGGAGGTCTTGGTGCCTATTTATCCCCATCTATGTCAGTTAAGGACTGATTCATTGTACGTGAAGCCGAGTAGCACAATTTAGGCCAGGCCTCGGTAAGTGAAAGTGCACACACTAGAGGAAGTAAGGATGTGCAGAGAGCCAGTGGCATGTGTCCAAGGGCAGGTCAGGCCTAATCTTCCTGGCAGACTGGTACAATCTTTGAGGGTGCGGCACTAATTGGATCTACGAAGTTGATTCCTAAGTTGTACCAATGGTGACCCTGATGCGTCCCTAACAGGGAAGTATGGGTTTGTGTTAGGAATAATTCCCCAGCTAGGTTGGATTGATTCAAGTCATCGTCTCTCTTGGATAGTGAGAACTTGACTAAGCGGCAATGTAGCATTAATTGATGGAACTTGATGGCTATGATGATGCTCAAATTATTACACCAGATATGGTTACTAATGTTTGCTTCCGCTACTATCTTACCTGAACATGGTTTGTAATAACCTTAATTCATACTCTGATGGATGAACTGTATTTGTGAACTTTATGTAACGCGTGACATGTATATTGAATCATCTACGATTTTGGTTGTATGTTGGTTGAATCAAGACCCTTCATGGTACTCGACAGACTACCGAGTTTATATGGACTCAAGTATGACAGTGCGACCCTCGTGGGCTGCCATTGTACTTGTGCTCTTATAAATTGGTTAGATCTGCTACACCAAGGAAGTCATGTTGGTCTCACTATTCGAATCTCCTGAGTCGTCCTCAGAAAAAGATGCCAAACTCTTTATAGAAGGAGAGGACGACCTAGGCGAAACCATCGATCTTCCTCAAGAGGAAGCACCAACATGACCTCCCGTTGAACTAAAACCCCTACCCGCTAGCCTACGTTATGCTTTCTTGAATGGTGATAAATAAACTCCTATAATCATAAGCGATAAGCTCACTGATGAGGAGACATCTAAACTCATTGCTATCCTAGAGAAACATAGGTTAGTTTTTGGGTATTCACTCCATGACCTTCAGGGGATAAGTCCAATGCTTTGCACCCATCGTATCACAATTGACCCTTCAAGCACACCATCACATGAACCCCAACGTAGGCTCAATAACATGATGCGAGAAGTCATGAAAAAGGAAGTCCTAAAACTTCTTCATGTCAGGGATTATCTATCATGTACCTCATAGTGACTGGGTTAGCCCCATCCAAGTGGTGCCCAAGAAAGGGGGCATGACGATCGTAGAAAACAATAAGAATGAATCAATCCCACAATGAACCATCACAGGGTGGAGGATGTGTATAGACTACCAAAAACTCAATGCGGTCACAAAGAAAGATCACTTCCCACTGCTCTTCATTGATGAAATATTAGAGCGGTTAGTGAAGCACTCTTTCTTTTGTTTTCTCGATGGGTATTCGAGGTATCACCAAATTCCTATCCACCCCTGATGATCAAAGCAAGACTACTTTTACATGCCCATATGGAACATATGCATATAGACAAATGTCTTTTGGGATGCGTAATGCACCCACCTCTTTCCAAAGGTGCATGATGTCAATTTTCTCAAACATGATAGAAGAAATTATGGAGGTCTTCATGGCTGGTTTTTCAGTCTATGGAAAAACTTTTGATCATTGTCTAGAAAATTTAGGCAAAGTCTTGCAACGATGCCAGGAAAAGGATTTAGTGCTTAATTGGGAAAGTGTCATTTTATGGTTCGAGAGGGTATCATTCTTGGACACTTTGTGTCTGAGAGGAGGATTGAAGTTGATAAAGCAAAAATTGAAGTTATAGAACAACTACTAGCCCCTATGAACATAAAAGGAATCCATAGCTTTTTAGGACACGTAGGTTTCTACGGATGATTTATTATGGACTTCTCACAAATCTCTAGGCCATTGACGAACTTGCTAGCTAAGGATGTACCTTTTAAGTTCACTGATGAGTGCTTAAATGCTTTCCAAACATTCAAGAAAGCACTCATCTCAGCACCAATCATCCAACCATCCCAATTGGTCGTGGCCATTTGAAATAATGTGTGATGCTAGTGATTATGTCGTTGGTGCAGTCTATGGCCAAACCAAAGATAAAAAGCATCATACAATTGCCTATGCTAGCAAAACACTGATAGGAGCACAACTTAATTATGCCACCACTGGAAAAAGAACTTCTTACAGTTGTTTTTGCTATTGATAAATTTAGATCTTACTTAGTGGGAGCAAAAATAATTGTTTAGACCGATCATGCTGCACTTAAATATTTGCTCACTAAGAAAGATGCAAAACCATGCCTCATAAGATGGATTCTTCTACTCCAAGAATTTGACTTAGAAATAAAAGATAAAAGGGAGTAGAGAATATTGTTGCAGATCATCTATCACTTATGCCAACCACTAACATGTAGGAACTACCAATCAATGACTTCCTACGTGATGACATGCTGCTAAGGGTGACCGATTCAAACCCGTGGTACGCGAACATTGTCAATTTCATGGTTTTAGGGTATGTACCACCGAGTGAGAACAGGAAGAAGCTACAAACTAAAAGCAGACGTCACCTTTGGGATGACCCATCCTCTACTGGATATGTGCTGATGGCCTGTTAAGAAGGTGCATGCCAGCAGTAGAGGGGATATAAATCATCGAAAAATGCCATGTAGCTCCATACGAAGGCCACTATGGAGCATTCCGCACTCAAGCCAAAATCTGGTAGTGCGGATTCTTCTGGCCAATGATGTATGAAGACACTAAAGAATTCATCCAAAGGTGTCGAAAATTCTAGTTGCAAGGTGGCATCATGTCTCGCAATGCAATGCCCCTTAACTACAACCTTCAAATAGAAATGTTTGATGTGTGGGGCATTGACTTCATGGGGCCATTCCAAAAGTCCCAAGATTGCGAGTACATCCTTGTCGGCATCAACTATGTATCAAAATGGGTGGAAGCTTTGCCATGCCGAGCTGCTGGCGCCAAGAGTGCTAGGAGAATGTTTCACGAAGTGATCTTCCCTTGCTCTAGGAACACCAAGAATGGTAATAAGCGATGGGGGTCCCACTTCATCGATAAGACCTTTAGAGCCTTCCTAAGGGAACTTAGAGCCAAGCATAATGTGGCCACCCCATACCACCCATAGACCAGTGGCCAAGTAGAAACTGGTTTATGGAAAGAGCTACCACTTACCAATTGAGCTTGAGCATCCAAGCTCACTGTGCAATCAAGAACTAGAACATGGATGTAAGGCTAGCTAGCAAGAACTGAACAAAAGCAAATCTCTAAGCTAGAAGAATGGCATGAGAAAGACTACCACAATGCCAGACTTTACAAAGAAAGAACCAAGAGATGGCATGACCACCGAATCCAATAGAAAGAATTCAAGGAGGGAGACAAGGTTTTACTATTTAACTCCTAAGTTAAGCTCTTCGGTAAAGGTAAGCTACATAGCAAATGGGAAGGACCATTCACCATTGTTGTGGGGGGTATGACCCTGGATACCTATGGCAGACCACATGGGTTGCACCCCTAGGGGTGGCCTAGCCCACAAGACTGAAGCCTTACGGAGCATGGCACTGCTTGGCGCATCCCGCAAGACACTGGGAAGATATCCTAAAGATACTATGAGATCTGTTAGGATACGTATGATCCCATGATTCCTGTAATCAGTTATTACATTCTAGTTATCTCCTAGATCTAACCAACTTGTAACCCTACCGCCTAGACTATATAAGGCAAGCATGGACACTCTCCAAACACACACAATATCATATGATAGCCAATACAATCTAACAAACCACAGGAGTAGGGTATTAAGTCATGCTGATAGACCAAACCTATCTAACTTGTGTGTCTATATTGCCTTCTTGTTCTCGATTAGATGCATCTCTGCCGATCAATCTACATTCGTAGGATACCCCTTAGAGGACTGTCGATGATATTCTATCGATAGTTGGTGCACCAGGTAGGGGTGTGCGTGCTATTTTCATATCGAACAAGATGGTACATTTTGCAGGCTCTTCGTCCCTCCCATAGCCTAGCTAGATCTTCATGGTCGAATCGATCTCCTAGATCATCAACACTGATAGAGTCGGAGAGCTCATTGAGCCAGTGTAGATCAATACTACATTGATCAGCCCAACATCTATGACTATAGATCCGATCTTAGAACCGCCTCCGAGGTTGCCTTTGTCGATAATTCACCACCCACTCCCCCACTACCTAAGAAGGCTAATCAACAATGATGATCTGATCGCATCCATCAATTAGGTTGGCTAGAAGCTCAGCTGATTGCCTCTCCATCGCATAATCAGCTCTGACCACTCTGGTCCAGTGCCGACCACCCTCCGATTCAGATCTATCAGAGGTGGATTAGGAAACTCTAGGGGTTATGGCCCTACCCTTCGGGCTCACCAGCAGTTGCCACCACCTATCAAGATGCCCTAAGGGGCAAATTCACTGACCAGGTAGGGAGATATCCATCCTCTTACCGACTAGATCGTCGACCAGCTCTCGCTGGCTGTCAACATGCTACACAATCGGCCGACACCCCGAAGCATCCCTCTAAACCATCCTAGAGGAAAATCCAGACTTCGAGTCCTAGGGCTCTATGGAGACTATCGCTGAAACCACCACCATACAACCTCCTTTCCCTCCCTTTATGGAGGCGGAATTTTCAATGTCAGCATCGATAGCCCCCCATGGGACAGGGGAAACCAAGGAGGACCACTGCCGCCCAGTGTCAATAGGAACGCCAACCGTGCACAGCAGTAGAGCAAATGAAGCTGCCCTTGTGCTACCCGAGGCTACTCATAATGATCAGCTCGACTCGCAAGGAAGGACTCATAAGAAAGTGTTTACCGACAACTACATGGCTATATGTACTCGACCGGGCACCAAGCATGATCTGAACTGCATCTACCAGAAGCCGTCTGAACTCCTCCATAGCTACATCAGACACTTTTCCAAGATGAGGAATTCTATTCCAAATATCATAGAAGCTGAGGTCATCACCGCCTTTGTCCGAGGACTCCATCACCGCGACCTCCACTCCAAGTTCAATCGCAAGCCACCCAAGGGGATCGGCGAGATGATAACAACTATCGATCAGTACACCAACGCCGAAGAGGCCAAAGTACGCTTCAACAAGGATGCGGGTACTCATCATAGTGACGAGCGACCCGACGACCGGCGGCACAGTAACCACCGCTATGATGACCGCAGTCACCATCGGGACAGTGGCCGTGATTAGCTAGAAGGGTTCAAATCTGGTCAATATCGCCGCCGCCGACTAGACCACATCATCGCTGTTGTTGACAAACCTCATGCCAAGCACAACTATGACGAGCAGTACAAGAAGATCCTCGAAGGCTTGTGCCCTCTCCACCAAAACAGCAAGCATAAGATGAAGGACTACCTTGGCTTGGCTAAGGAGTTCTAGGCTAAAAAGGCAGACGACGACAACAATTATGTAGCTAGAGGCTGCTGACCATCTAGGGGCAACAACTGATGCCTTCCAGGATCATGACAAAGTGGTCGCCACCATCTTTGGGGGCCTCACCACCGCTGAGAGCAGAAGAGATTAGAAGCTCGCCACCCACCGGGTGCTCGCCGTCAACACAAAAGACAGCCATCACCAACCCTAGCTCTCGCCCCTAGTCCGAGGTCCCCATCACCTTCAGTAGGGCCAACCAATGGGCAAACATCCCTTACATAGGGCATTTCTCCCACATTCTTGATGCAACCATCAGGAAAGTGCTTTTCAAGAAAGTACTCATCGATGGCAAAAGCGCCCTAAACCTCCTCTTCACCGGAGCCCTAAAGGAGCTAGGAATCAGGATAGGAGACGTCACACCCTCTGAATCCTCCTTCTGGGGTCTCCTATCCCAACATGGCAGGGCACCCAAACTGCTTGGAGAGATCACCCTCCCAATATAGTTCGACATGGCCAGCAACTACCGCATAGAGCACATCAACTTCTACATCGTGGACTTCAACACTGCCTACCATGCCATACTTGGTTGGATAGCTCTGGCCAAGTTCATGGCCATACCGCACTATGCCTATCTAGTGCTAAAGATGCCTTTGCCTATAGGAGTCCTAGCCCTATGGGCCAACCTCTCCATCACCTACGCCTACAAGATAAAGAGTCTCGCCCTCACCAAAGCCACCGACCTCTCCATCCAGATGGCTAGCGTGATCACCGATGCCAAGATGGTGCCCATCGATGACTTGGAGATCCTAGTGCTGGAGCCTCCACACGCCTCCACCAAGTCTAAAGAAACCAAGGAGGTTGGCCTTAGCCTCAACGACCCCTCCAAGACCATGAGGATTGGGTCTCACCTCGATCCCAAATAGGAAAGCATGCTCGTCTCCTTCCTATGTGCCAATGCCGATGTGTTTGCTTGGAAACTTGTAGACATGCTGGGGTACCACAGGAGAAGATCGAGCACTCCTTGAATGTCTCGCCGACCGCCAAACCGATCAAGCAGAAACTCCAATGATTTGTGCTAGACAAGAAGGAGGATATTAGGGTAGAAATAAAATGGCTCCTAGCTGCTAGATTTATTAAAGAAGTGTATCATCTAGAGTGGTTAGCAAACCCTGTTCTCATTCAAAAATAGAATAAAGAATGGAGAATGTACATTGATTACACTAATCTCAACAAACACTACCCTAAAGACCCCTTTAGTCTACCTTAGATAGATGAGGTTGTAGACTCCACCGCTGGCTGTGAACTGCTCTCCTTTCTCGATTGTTACTATAGATATCACCAGATATCCCTCAAGGAAAGACCAGATCAAGACAGTCGTTCATCACTCCTTTTGGTGTGTAATTGCTTTACCACCATGTCCTTTGGACTCAAGAACAGCTTAGGTGCAACCTACCAAAGGGCCATCTAGATGTGTCCTCAATCAACAGATAGGTCACAACATCAAAGCATACATCGATGATGTGGTCAGTCAAGTCCAAGACCATCGATAATCTCATTAGCCAACCTCGAAGAAACTTTCGCCAACCTAAAAAGGTACAGATGGAAGTTGAACCCTTCAAAGTGCATCTTTGGAGTTCCATCTAGCATACTCCTAGGCTACATTGTCAGTGCCTGTGGCATCGAGCCCAACCCCAACAAGGTCTCCTGCCATCACCAACATGAAACTGGCCAACCTACGTAAAGGACATATGGAAGCTTACAAGATGCATGGCTGCTCTCAGCCGCTTTATATCACGCCTTGGTGAAAAGTGTAACACCCTAGGTGTTTGGCTTCCATATTTGCACTTGCATTTCATGAACATGAGCATCATTCATTCATTCACAAGCTTATATCACATGAAACATGTCTTTGAAACATTGCAACGTATCATTATGTTTCATGTGTGTTGTTTCCTTTATGAAATGAAAAGTGTGCAACACTTAAGTGCAACATGTGCCACTCACTTTAGTGAAACAAAGTTAGTTAATACTATGCAACAAGATCATGAAACATGTGAAACATGACTATGAAACATTTATAACATTTCATGTGTTTTTCATTGTTTCAGTACATCCCTTGCTTGATTCTTGTGTGACCTATGTATGGTGTGGCTAAAAATTCTGTTAAGTAACTTAGTGACACCTAGAATGTCATTTGGGACATTGTTCATGTTGATCATTTTGACTAATTAGGTTCCCAAGTCATGGTTTGACCAATTTTGACCCCTAAACCCTTTTGTTTCACTATTTAAAAAGTGTAGCTTAGGATGTTTGCATGTCTAAGCAACCTAAAACAAAGTTGTAGCAAATTTTATAAGCAACATACTTTGTTTAGAAGCCAAGTCATGAAAATGTGCACAACATGTTCAAAAAGGACCCACAAGTCAGAAGTGAAAGCTGATTCAACACTTGAAAATATTTCTAAGTCCTAAATGCCATTTCAGTTTGATTGAGCCAACTTTGGCTTGATACAACTCTTGATCCATGGAGAACTGGCTATTGATTTCTAAAGCAAAGTTGTAGACCTAGCTTAACTCTACAACTTTCATGTTCATTGCTTCCACTAATACATCACGGTTTAGGAGCTAATCCCTGTCAAACATCGCCTGTCAGTCGGGTGATGGAGCACTGAATCAGCATTTTAGGCAGCTACAGTGTCTGTCCGTTTTCAAAAAACGAACGCCACATGGCGCCACTCGTCGCCGGTCGCCTAACACGCAGGCCATGCGCCATGGCCGTCCTGGCGCCGCTGGCCACTGACTTGAACTCACGCCCGCCTACCTGACGCACTCACCACTTTAGTTTCTCCACTCCAGTCACCTTCCACTACGCAGCAAGCAAGCTCAGCTGCTCCGCCATTGCCGATCCAACTGCGCCATCATAGAGCTTGCTCACCGCTGCAAAAACGCGCACTATGTCTTCACTGTAGCTCCGCCGTGTTCTTCTTGACCTTCTCCACCTTCTAGCTGCGCCAATCATCCTTAGGTGAGGGCCTCCGGCCATTTCCACCACTGCCCGCCATAGCTGAGCTTCGCTAGAGTTGGCGCTCACCGTGGCTAGCGCACCACCACACCGCTCCTCCATCCCTAGCCTTCGTCTCGTCTTCTCTATCTTGTGTAGTTGCTCCTGTGAAGACGCTACCGACCACGCTAGTCCAGACATGCCGGAACCTAGCCGTGCACCGCCGTGCGCCATGGCTGAGCCGCTGTGCACCATGGCCAACGTGCTTAGGGGCCACTAGGGTCTAGGATTAGGGAGTCAATCGACGCGGGAGACTTTAGGGGAACACGCTGGTATCCATGGTTTCGCCGGAGGAGTCACCGTCGGAGAGCTCCACTGCTGCCGCGCCGTCACGTGCGCCTCCCCTATTTTGCTGTCGCTGACCAGTGGGTCCGGCTGACACCCGGGTCCCACGCGTTCAGTGACTGTTGTTCAAAGGGCTAGTTCAAAATTACTTATTTGAATGTTGTTTTGTGAATTTTGTAACTCCAAATGTGTAGATCCAAATGATATGATTCAAATTTTGTTAGACTCATAGTGAGGTCTAGTATTTAAGAAAAATATTATATGAGCATATGATGTAGAAATTTTGGATGAATTAAATAGGAACTTGAAAGGTGTTTTTGAATGCATGCAAACTTGTTTAAATCATATCTTGAGTTTCTGTGATCTAAAAATTGTGAAATTTTGTGGGTAAGCTAGTCTTGCTTAGTAGAAGCTCTGGTTAAAATTTGAGAGTCATTACATGTGTAGTTTTTTCAGTTATATATTTTCCTTTTATTATTGATGGATACTTGTATGAATTTTTGTAAATTATCTAGGAATCCTATGGCCATGAAACTTGGTGGGTAGTATCCTAGAACCTTAAGGATGCTAGAAAAAATATGAAATCTGTTGCTTGACACTTTTCACTAAGGTTTCCTAATTATGACATTTTAAGCCATTATGCCTTATCATTTTTGTGTAGTCTGTTATACTTACTCAAATGGTGTGAAATTTTTATGGTAGTCTACTTAGGTCATGTAGTATCTACTGTAATTTTGGTAGATTTAATGGTGTAGTTTTTATATATGTTTACCATTTCCTCTAATTAATTAAATAAATTAAGAAAGGTATTAAAAGAAATATTTTGGTGATGAACACCCTACTTTCTAGTGTTCTTGTGATATGTGTGATATATGAGTAGAGTTAGTTTTGTCCAATTATGTGTTTGCATCATAAGTTATTAATTATTTCGTTTGCATTATGTCCCTCTGGATAGATCTGGGGACTTTAGGAAGTTCCCCATGATATTTTGGTTTTCTATGAATGTGATGAATACAAGAGTTGTAGATAATTTATGTATCTAGCGCCTGTCAAAATTTGAGGGCATTTGGCCCTGTAGTTTAGAAACTACAGCTATTTAAAGTTAGGTACCAGTTTGGCTTACTCTCTGCCTTCAGAGGACAGAGTTCTGTTGATCTATGAATTTGACCTGGTAAAGGTTTGAATCATGCTTTGACATCTGAAAATGAATTGTAGATAATTTCATAATCTTTCCAGATTGTCTTGTTGCATGTCAATTGGATTTATAAATCTCTAGTTATGGCTAGTTTACTAGACCACTACAAAGTCTTCATTTTGCTGAAATACAAATGCCTTGAGTGTATGCTTGCACAATGTTCTCGTTGATTGTTTAGGAGTTAGCCTAACTTGAGAATATGCTTAGGTGCAGGTGCTAGGTCATTAACTGAAGATAAGCAATTATACATTAGGTTGTATAAACTTGGTAAGTAAAGTGATTTGAATAGGGCTTAAGTCGGAATATGCAAACTACAGCGAACATACACATTCCCTGAGCATCCCTGACATTCGTTCATGTGTATCCATGATATTTATCTTGTGCATTCATGCAATAGGTGTGTCGGAGGGAGTGACATTGCTGGAGTTCGAGGGAGCCAACCAGGAGGAGGAGCCCGAGGTGCAGGAAGCCGACGAAGCAGTCGCCGCGGAGGAATTGCCCGAGTGCCCTGACCACCAGCTTTCCTCGTTCCTGAAAGGCAAGCCCCGGAGCATATTAAGCCTCCCATGCTTTCATAAATACATTGAGTATCTTTTATTGTTGATGATGCATTAAGTAATAGGAATTGGTTGGAACCAATTGCTGCATTATATATCCTTCCTTGTCCAGATATCGCACTGGAATCCTATTTAAGTTCAGGACGGGTTAAATGCTTAGCCATGCTTAGTGCGGTAGAAGTCAGGTGATTTCCTATCACCTGTGAGCTTTAGGATGAGGTGGATCACAGGTTGGCTATATTTGCTATCAGTGGAAAAGAACCATGTGAATAATGAATTAAGACCAGGGCGGGGTCTTGTGTAGGTTTGAACATAGTGACTCCGTCTGAGTCGTTTAAGGACCGATACGCTGTACGTCCTCATGTCATGTTGAACGCAGCCTAACACTTAGCTGGCCGAATAAGTCGTTCCGACCATGAAGCCTAGTAGCTCGACTTAGGCCGGGGACACGAGCAGTGGCGTGCATTCTGGAGGTAGTAAGGATGCGCAGGAGAGCCATTAGGCAGTAAGTCCAAGGCAGGGTTAGAGTCCCAAACAACCTTAGCAGAGTGGTTCTCTGATAATGTCGATCTGTTCGGACTCGCGACTCCTGAATCGTACCAACTGGTGACTTGTTTGTGACCCTAACGGGGGAAGTAGGGTTTGTGTTTAGGAATACCCCTCCAGCTGGATAGGAATCGATTCGAATCGCCGTCTCTCCCAAATAGTGAGAACTTGACTAAGCAGCGGCAACATAGATTCAATTAATTTAACGATATGGTTAAATGGAAGACGATGATAAGGTTGCCACAATGAATACCTGATATGGTTATTAATGTTTGCACCCTAATAAAATGATTGCTTAGTACAGGTGCTAATATAGTTGATAGGGTAATGGCCAAAAGTCACTGCTAGTTCAGGCTAAGAGTTTATCATTATTACTTATGCTTTTCCTCAAAAAGAAAGTGTCAGTCAGATCCACTACATTAAGCTATGCATAATCCTTGGTGTCATATGTTTGGTTTTCGACGGGTAAGTCTAGCTAAGTACATTCTCGTACTCAGGGTTTATTCCCTCTTGTTGCAGATGACCTTCTATATCAGGGATTCTATAAGTATTGTCTCCACCCGGCGGGTGATGAAGACTAGATCATGGGCATGATCTTTGTTCTCTTATCTAAATGCTTTTGCGGGCTATGATCAGCAAACTAGTATGTGTATTTGAACTCGGGTGTGTAAGTTAAACTATTTGCTTCTGCATGTTTTACAAGACTTGTTTTGTAATAACGATGACTCTGTGATGATGTAATTTATTTGCGAACGTCTGTGAAATGTCGTAACGTATGATATGTTATGTTGAATTACTGTGATCTTGGTTGTATACAAGTTGGTTTGAAATCCTTCGAGATTTCAGTTGACTACCGGGTTTATATGGGCTCAAGTTCGAGAATTTGATCGTTTCGGTGATTGTTTTTGTACTTGTGCTCTTATAAATTGGTCGGTTCTATGATAGCTGGCATCAGAGCTAGATTCAATATTAAACATGTCTTACGACTATTTAAAACAAAAGATTTTGTTGTAAAAACGGTTTTCCAACTTATAGTTATATATAAGTGTTCAAAAATCAAAATTTTTATGGTATACTAGTGATCACATCCCTTATAGCCCACTTAAGGACTTTTAGGTGGCTTATATATAATTACTAACTTGGGGGAATTGATTGTTTCTATTTAGTCGTCCATGCGGCGTGATATTGCATGGATGCTGTTCAGTTTGAATGGTAATGTATGGATCAATTGCCTCTACGCTAAGGTAAGTGTGAGTTGTGAGAGCATGACCGTCCAACCTGTTGGTCTAGGGGAGAGCTAGTTGTGGTTACTGGAGTATTTACATGTTGCATACATGTATATATGAAGGTACTTAATTGTGGGTACGTTTGTCAGGTAGTGTGGATATCGAAGTATATATATCGGGGGATGTATATATGGAGGGTATCTTAGTTACTACTTGTGATAATTAGCATTATATCTTGTTGGGTTGGGCTGTAATGAAGTTTCTGCATGTACGCTAACAATGCACCAGTGTAGATCGACTAGTTACCGCTAATTGAGAGAACGTATGTATGCCACCAGTATATTCCGCTAAAGCTTAAATTTTAATAGGTTTGTGAGGATGTACGAAACGCGCATGCATCATGTTCACTCATGTCATTCATATTGCATTACTCCCTCCCTTATAATTGCTTATCCCAAGTGTAAAGTGCAATCTCTCAGCAAAGTAATCCTCTCACATGAATTGCATCCCTTTTTGATACAGATGGCCGTACCCGTGTTTCCTACTGGTAGCAGCACCTTTTTGGACCAGTTCGGTACTCCCACCTTGCTCTGGAGGGTGCTCGGTTCAGTTGGGTACCCGAAGGCACCTAGCTACATGTGGAGGCAGGTAGTACCATTAGGAGATGTACCATGGTACGTCGTGACCTTTGTAGTGCCGCAAAACCCCACAAGACCATTGTGGCATGGGTGGAGCATTAAGACTGATAGACGTAGCCCATGGGAAGCCGCTCAGGTTGCTACCCTGGATGTGCTGATGGATATAGCACAGAGCTTCGGGGATGAGTTAGTGGGTGGACCTGCTTCATCCATTCCCTAAGTGTCTCCTACTAAGGCTGAGTGGACTCAGGACAGTTGGTCAGGCCTTGGTTCGAGGCCATGGCGAACAGTGTGCAGAGCGACAACTGCTGGAATGAGTGCTATGATGGCAGTCTTGAAGCTTTGTCAAGTCAGGCAAAACACCCTTTCTAGTGCGCTAGATGAAGCTGGCAAGGCAATGGAAGCCCAGCACAGGTTCAGGTTGCAGTGCCCACAAGTATCGTCGTAGGGCAGATGCATGTGGGAGAGCTTAGCAAGAAGTTGAGGAGATTCGTGGTATTGCAAATTATCGTCTACAACAGTGGGGTCATACAGCATGTGAGAGAGACGAGCTTCATAACCAGCTGATGAACCTCACTATTGAGAGAGATGAGGTTGCACAAGAATTGGATCGTGTGACCCATCACCGGGATGCAGCTTTAAAGTTAGCAGAAGAAAGACGTCGGGGTTGTATTTTGGCTAACCACAACGCCTTTCAAAGGGAGCAAGCACTACAAGAATAGCTTGAAGAGCTTTAGGTTGAGCACCATCAGCTGCACAACCGTCTATTTCCTATTCCTCGCCCCATACCAAGGTATCCAAATGTGGGTGGACCTCAAGTGATTGAGGCTGATGAGGAAGAAGAGGACGTACAGATGGATGACAATGCAGTTGAGCCTACAGATGAAGAAGAAGAGGAAGACCCCGAAGAAGTCCAAGGTGTCTCCGATGTGGACAACGATCACTTCGACGAGTAGTTCGTTACCAAGTCTCACTAGTTAAGCTTTTGTAGTCATTGATGTAATGAACTTAAGTATGAAGACTGATGTTGGATGTACCCTGTTAAATTTGAACTCGGCATGTAATGTACTTTAATTCGCTCCCTTCGGGATGCGTATCATAATGGTTAAGTTTAAAACTTGTCATGTTGGAATGCACTGCGTATGGCGCTAGTAATTTACTTGATGATGTGGTGATTAGAGAATGAATTATTGCCTCTGTTTATTGTATGAAGTTTTCATTCTCATCAGTAAACTCAGTTTGGCACGATTATATTGTTCCTCTCCAATGTGCTAACATCATCAATAATTACTGGTTGCGCATTGTGCAGATGCCTTGTACTCATTCCACCGGTGCGGGTGATGATGATGATCTTCCGCCACCACCACCCACACCAATGGAATTAATAGCAATGCTTGCGGAAGGACAGCGCACTATGGCTGAGGCCCTCCGTACGATTACGAATCGTGATGGCTGTGGTCCATGCCAAGGACCGGAACCAAATCAATATAGTGATTTCAAGGATTTCCTTGACACGAAACCCCCGATCTTTAAGGAGGCTGAGGAGCCTCTACAAGCTGATGAGTGGTTGAATACTCTCAAGCCGAAGTTCCATCTATTCCGCTTGACTGAGGTGTTGAAGACTGAGTATGCATCTCACCAACTGCATGGGCCAGCTGGCATTTGGTGGAGTCATCATCGGTTCACTATGCCCGCTAATGCCCAAATCACTTGGGATCAGTTCAAGTCTGCTTTCAGGGGAAATTACATTCCTCCTAGTCTCATGGCGATCAAGCATACAAAGTTCATGAAGCTGACCCAGGGGAACAAGAGCCTGAACGAATACCTGCAAGCTTTCAACAACCTTGCAAGGTATGCTACTGAGTTTGTGGACACCGATGCCAAGAAGATTGCTAGCTTCAAGCAGGGGACTTAGCCCCTAAACTGATGAAGACCATAGGGAAATTAGCAAGTGTGCTCATTTTAATGAGTTTGTGAGTGATGCTTTATCGCAAGAGAACAACAATGCTGTGTATGCTGCTTCAAAAAGTTGAAAGAGGGCCTATGAGGCGGGTGCCTCACAATCTAAGGCTCCTATCACACAGAGGGCACCATTCCATCCTCCAGCGATGGCCGCTAAGTTTTGCCCACCACTGAAGAAGAATCTCGCCAAGACTGGGTTTCGCAAGGCATTTACAGTTGCTCTTCCCAAGGGCACTACCAGTCAGGGCAGTTCTAGGGCTCCTCCAAGCAACATGCCATGCTGGAACTGCAACAAGATAGGCCACTGTGCAAGGGAGTGCCCTTACCCTAAGAAGAATAACTACCAAGATGGCTGTCAGGGACAAGTGAACCACACTAATATTACTAAGATTCCTTCAGGAGAGGTAGTAACTGCCAGTAAGTTTCTGATTGATCAACACCCTGCAGTTGTACTATTTGATTCAGGTGCCTCACATTCCTTTATTAGTCTAGCATTTGCATCCAAGTTTATGTAGAAAACATATACTGTTGAGGGTGAGGGTTATTGTATTAGGGCTGCCAGTGGTATTATCCCAACCAAGCTGGTAGTTGGGGACATACAATTTGAGATAGAGGGGCAAAGTTATCAGGTTGATCTGGTAGTTTTACCAGGGCTAGGTATCGATGTGATATTGGGAATGAATTGGATGAGCCGTCATGGAGTGCTTATTGATACATCGACTAGGGTAGTCATGCTCAGAGATCCTAGTAATCAGGAGGGTTTTCTAGTACAATTACCTAGGGACATCAATCTTTCTTGCATGACCGATGCGGTGCAAGCAAAGTCTCTGGCAGATATCCCTATTGTGTGTGACTTTCTAGATGTTTTTCCTGATGATTTACTTGGATTGCCCCCAGATCAGGAAGTGGAGTTCAAGATAGAGTTGCTTCCTAGCACAGCTCCTATCTCTAGAAGGCCATAAGAATGCCTCCCAATGAACTAGCTAACTTAAGACCTAGTTGAATGAACTTCTAAAGAAAGGCCTTATCCATCCTAGTTCATCTCCGTGGGGGTGCCTAGCTATCTTTGTGAAGAAGGATCAATCCCTACGCATGTGTGTAGATTATAGACCCTCGAATGCAGTTACAATCAAGAATAAGTACCCTTTGCCACGCATAGATATCTTATTTGATCAGTTGTCTAAAGCAAAAGTCTTTTCCAAGATTGATTTGAGATCTAGGTATCATCAAATCAAAATTCGGCCTGAGGATGTCCCAAAAACCGCATTCTCTACAAGATATGGTCTGTATGAGTACCTTGTTATGTCTTTTGGATTAATCAATGCCCCTGCACATTTTATGTATCTAATGAATTCGGTGTTTATGCCCGAGTTGGACAAATTTGTGGTGGTATTTATAGATGATATCCTGGTCTATTCTGAGAATGAAGAAGATCATGTTGAACATTTATGGGTGGTTCTCACTAGATTGCGGGAACACCAGCTGTATGCAAAGTTCAGCAAATGTGAATTTTGGCTTCATGAGGTACCTTTTCTTGGACACGTGTTGTCCAATGGTGGAATTATGGTTGATCCCACCAAGGTGCAAGAAGTATTGAACTGGAAGGCTCACATCTCGTTGCATGGGGTTCAAAGTTTTCTGGGGTTGGCTGGCTATTATCGTCGCTTCATCCCGGATTTCTCTAAAATAGCCAAGCCTATGACTCGGTTGTTGCAAAAAGACATGAAGTTTGTTTGGACTCCTGAGTGTGATGTGGCTTTCCATACCCTGCGAACTCTTCTAACATCGGCTCCGGTTTTGGCACAACCGGATATCGAGAAACCGTTTGATGTGTTCTATGATGCATCAGGTATTGGGTTAGGAGGTGTTCTTATGCAAGAGGGTAGAGTCATTGCTTATACCTCTCGCCAACTTCAAAAGCATGAAGTGAATTATCCAATGCATGACTTGGAACTCGCTGCTGTTGTTCATGCTTTGAAGGCCTGGAGACATTATTTACTTGGCAATGTGTGCAATATCTACACTGATCATAAAAGTCTCAAGTACATCTTCACTCAACTAGAGTTAAATATGCGTCAGAGAAGATGGCTCGAGTTGATCAAGGATTATAACCTCTAAGTGCACTATCACCCTGGCAAGGCAAACGTCGTCATAGATGCCTTAAGCAGGAAGTCTCATTGCCACTCATTGATTGAGAGTGATGTCCATTTGTCAAAGCTCCTTCATCCTACAGTCCTTCACAACATCACTGTTAATTGTACTCTATAGATTCGAATTATCGAGCTATAGAAGACAGATGTCGGTGTGTTTCACATCAAGCGCAAGATGAAAGAGCAAGAAACTAAACATTTTCGAGTTGATGAGGAAGGCATGTTATGGTTCAAGGATAGGTTGGTAGTTCCAAAGGATAGAGAGCTTAGAAATCAAATCATATCTGAAGCTCATTCCTCTAAATTATCTATTCATCCTAGTAGTAGTAAAATGTATCATGATTTGAAGCCTCGATTTTGGTGGACCAAAATGAAGAAAGAGATAGCCGCTTATGTGGCTAGATGTGACACTTGTTGTCGGGTCAAGGCTATGCACATGAAAGCTGGCTTACTTCAGCCACTGTCTATTCCAGGTTGGAAATGGGAGGAGATAAGTATGGATTTTATAGTTGGACTCCCTACTACGCAAAGGAATTTTAACTCAATTTGGGTGATTGTAGACCTGACTGACCAAGTTTGCACACTTCATTCCTGTCCGCATAGACTTTCGCCCAACTGACTATGCAAAGTTGTACTTCAATCAAATAGTCCAACTTCATGGGATCCCTCATACTATTGTCTTGGATAGAGGACCACAGTTCACTACTCGCTTTTAGGAGCACTTACATGGATTATTAGGAACTAAGCTAGTAAGAAGTTCTGCCTATCATCCACAAACCAATGGGCAAACTAAACGAGTGAATCAAATCTTAGAAGATATGTTGAGAGCATGTGTCATCTCGGCTAAGGGCTCCTGGGAAAAATGGTTGCCCCTAGCTAAATTCTCGTACAATAACAGTTATCAAGAGAGTATAAAGATGGCACCGTTTGAAGCTTTGTATGGCCGGAAGTGTAGAACCCCGTTGAACTGGGTAGAAGCCAATGAAAGGAGATATTATGGAATTGATTTTGTTCAAGAAGCCGAAGAACAAGTCCATACTATCCAAACCCACATGGTCGTAGCTCAAGCTAGGCAGAAAAGTTATGCTGATCAACGTAGAAAATCTATTGAGTTCGAAGTTGGAGACTTCATTTATCTAAAAGTCTCACCTATGAAGAGTGTCCAACTGCTTTGGTGTGAAGCAAAAGCTTGCGCCAAGATATGTTAGTCCGTTTGAAATCATTGGACAAAGTGGTAAGGTGGCGTACAAGATTCAATTACCTCTAGAGATGAGTGCTATCTTCAATGTCTTTCATGTATCCCAATTGAAGAAATGTCTTCGCGTCCCTAAAGAGAGAGTTCCATTGGGGGATATCGAGTTAAAATCTGATTTGACCTTTGAAGAAAAGATGGTTTGAGTGATTGACACTCGTGAGCGAGTGGCTCAAAGTGAGGTCATAATGATCAGCTTGACTCACAAGGAAGGACTCATAAGAAAGTGTTTACCGACAACTACATGGCTACGTGTACTCGGCCGAGCACCAAGCATGATCTAAACCTCATCTACCTAGAAGCCATCTAAACTCCTCTGTAGCTACATCAGACACTTTTCCAAGATGAGGAATTCTATTCCAAATATCATGGAAGCTGAGGTCATCACCGCCTTCATTCCGAGGACTCCATCACCGTGACCTCCAGCTCCAAGTTCAATCGCAAACCGCCTAAGGGGATCGGCGAGATGATAACAACTATCGATCAGTACACCAACGCCGAAGAGGCCAAAGTACGCTTCAACGAGGATGTGGGTACTCATCACCCAACTCATCACAGTGACGAGCAGGCGGCACAGCAACCGCCGCTATAATGACCGCAGTCACCATCAGGACAGTGGCCGTGATCGGCCAGAAGGGTTCAAATCTGGTCAATATCACCGCCGTCGACCAGACCACGTCATCGCTGTCGTTGACGAAACCTTACGCTAAGCGCAACTATGATGAGTAGTACAAGAAGATCATCGAAGGCTCGTGCCCTCTCCACAAAAACAGCAAGCATAAGATGAAGGACTACCTTGGCATGGCTAAGAGTTCTAGGCTAAAAAGCTAGACGACGACAACAATTATGTAGCTAGAGGCTGCTGACCATCTAGGGGCAACAACGACTGCCTTCCAGGATCATGACAAGTGGTCGCCACCATCTTTGGGGGCCTCACCACTACCGAGAGCAGAAGAGATTAGAAGCTCGCCACCCACCGGGTGCTCGCCGTCAATGCGAAAGACGCCATCACCAACCCCAGCTCTCGCCCCTAGTTCGAGGTCCCCATCACCTTCAACAGGGCCAACCAATGGGCAAACATCCCTTACATAGGGCATTTCTCCCTCATTCTTGATGCAACCATCAGGAAAGTGCTTTTCAAGAAAGTACTCATCGATGGCGGAAAGCGCCCTGAACCTCCTCTTCACCGGAGCCCTAATGGAGCTAGGAATCGGGATAGGAGACCTCGCACCCTCTGAATCCTCCTTCTGGGGTGCAAGGTCTCCTATCCCAACATGGTAGGGTACCCAAACTGCTTGGAGAGATCACCCTCCCAATATAGTTCGACATGGCCAGCAACTACAACATAGAGCACATCAACTTCTACATCGTGGACTTCAACACTGCCTACCATGCCATACTTGGTTGGACAGCTCTAGCCAAGTTCATGGCCATACCGCACTACGCCTATCTGGTGCTAAAGATGCCTTTGCCTATAGGAGTCCTAGCCCTGTGGGCCAACCTCTCCATCACCTACGCCTACAAGATAAAGAGTCTCGCCCTCACCAAAGCCACCGACCTCTCCATCCAGATGGCTAGCGTGATCACCGATGCCAAGATGGTGCCCATCGATGACTTGGAGATCCTAGTGCTGGAGCCTCCACACGCATCCGCCAAGTCTAAAGAAACCAAGGAGGTTGGCCTTAGCCTCAACGACCCCTCCAAGACCATGAAGATTGGGTCTCACCTCGATCCCAAATAGGAAAGCGTGCTCGTCTCCTTCCTATGTGCCAACGCCGATGTGTTTGCTTGGAAACTTGTAGACATGCTGGGGTACCACAGGAGAAGATCGAGCACTCCTTGAATGTCTCGCCGACCGCTAAACCAATCAAGCAGAAACTCCAATGATTTGTGCCAGACAAGAAGGAGGATATTAGGGTAGAAATAAAACGGCTCCTAGCTGCCAGATTTATTAAAGAAGTGTATCATCTAGAGTGGTTAGCAAACCCTGTTCTCATTCAAAAATAGAATAAAGAATGGAGAATGTACATTGATTACACTGATTTCAACAAACACTACCCTAAAGACCCCTTTAGTATACCTTAGATAGATGAGGTTGTAGACTCCACCGCTGGCTGTGAACTGCTCTCCTTTCTCGATTGTTACTCTAGATATCACCAGATATCCCTCAAGGAAAGACCAGATCAAGACGTCATTCATCACTCCTTTTGGTGTGTAATGCTTTACCACCATGTCCTTCAGACTCAAGAACGCTTGGGTGACCTACCAAAGGGCCATCTAGATGTGCCTCAATCAACAGATAGGTCACAACATCAAAGCATACATCGATGATGTGGTCGTCAAGTCCAAGACCATCAATAATCTCATTGCCAACCTCGAAGAAACTTTCGCCAACCTAAAAAGGTACAGATGGAAGTTGAACCCTTCAAAGTGCATCTTTGGAGTTCCATCTGGCATACTCCTAGGCTACATCGTCAGCGCCTGTGGCATCGAGCCCAACCCCAACAAGGTCTCTGCCATCACCAACATGAAACGGCCAACCTACGTAAAGGACATATGGAAGCTTACAAGATGCATGGCTGCTCTCAGCCGCTTTATATCACGCCTCGGTGAAAAGTGTAACACCCCAGGTGTTTGGCTTCCACATTTGCACTTGCATTTCATGAACACGAGCATCATTCATTCATTCACAAGCTTATATCACATGAAACATGTCTTTGAAACATTGCAACATATCGTTATGTTTCATGTGTGTTGTTTCCTTTATGAAATGAAAAGTGTGCAACACTTAAGTGCAACATGTGCCACTCACTTTAGTGAAACAAAGTTAGTTAATACTATGCAACAAGATCATGAAACATGTGAAACATGACTATGAAACATTTGTAACATTTCATGTGTTTTTCATTGTTTCAGTACATCCCTTGCTTGATTCTTGTGTGACCTATGTATGGTGTGGCTAAAAATTCTTTTAAGTAACTTAGTTACACCTAGAATGTCATTTGGGACATTGTTCATGTTGATCATTTTGACTAATTAGGTTCCCAAGTCATGGTTTGGCCAATTTTGACCCCTAAACCCTTTTGTTTGACTGTTTAAAAAGTGTAGCTTAGGATGTTTACATGTCTGTGCAACCTAAAACAAAGTTGTAGCAAATTTTATAAGGAACAAACTTTGTTTAGAAGCCAAGTCATGAAAAGGTGCACAACATGTTCAAAAAGGACCCACAAGTCAGAAGTGAAAGCTGATTCAACACTTGAAAATATTTCTAAGTCCTAAATGCCATTTCAGTTTGATTGAGCCAACTTTGGCTTGATACAACTCTTGATCCATGGAGAACTGGCTGTTGATTTCTAAAGCAAAGTTGTAGACCTAGCTTAACTCTATAACTTTCATGTTCATTGCTTCCACTAATACATCATAGTTTAGGAACTAATCCCTGTCAAACATCGCCTATCAGTCGGGTGATGGAGCACTAAATCAGCGTTTCACGCAGCTACAGTGTCTGTCTATTTTCATAAAATGAACGCCATGTGGCGCCACTCGTCGCCGGTCGCCTAATGCGCAGGCCACGTGCCACGGCCGTCCTAGCGCCGCTGGCCATGACTTGAACTCGTGCCCGCCTGCCTGACACACTTGCCACTTCAGTTTCTCCACTCCAGTTGCCTTCCACCACGCAGCAAGCAAGCTCAGCCGCTCTGCCAATGCTGATCCAACTGCACCATCGTAGAGCTTGCTCACCGCTGCAAAAACGCACACTACGTCTTCACCGTAGCTCCACCATGTTCTTCTCGACCTTCTCCACCTTCTAGCTGAGCCAATCGTCCTTAGGTGAGGGCCTCTGGCCGTTTCCACCACCACCCGCCATGGCTGAGCTTCGCCGGAGTTGGCGCTCACCGTGGCCAGCACACCACCGCACTGCTCCTCCATCCCTAGCCTTCGTCTCATCTTCTCTATCTTGTGTAGTTGCTCCTATGAAGACGCTACCAACCACGCCGGTCCGGACATGTCGGAACGCGGTCGCGCACTGCCATGCGCCATGGCCAAAGTGCTTAGGGGGCGCTAGGGTCTAGGATTAGGGAGTCAATCGACGTGGGAGACTTTGGGGAACACGCTGGTAGCTGTGGTTTTGCCGGAGGAGTCGCCGTCGGTGAGCACCACCGCTGCCGCGCCGTCGTGTGCACCTCCCCTGTTTCGCTGTCGCTGACCAATGGGTCCGGCTGACACCCGGGTCCCATGCGTCAGTGACTATTGTTCAAAGGGCTAGTTCAAAATTGCTGATTTGAATGCTGTTTTGTGAATTTGGTAACTCCAAATGTGTAGATCCAAATGATGTGATTCAAATTTTGTTAGACTCACAGTGAGGTCTAGTATTTAAGAAAAATATGATATGAGCATATGATGTAGAAATTTTGGATAAATTAAATAGGAACTTGAAAGGTGTTTTTGAATGCATGCAAATTTGTTTAAATCATATCTTGAGTTTCTGTGATCCAAAAATTGTGAAATTTTGTGGGTAAGCTAGTCTTGCTTAGTAGAAGCTCTGGTTAAAATTTGAGAGTCATTGCATGTGTAGTTTTTGAGTTATATATTTTCCTTTTATTATTGATGGATACTTGTATGAATTTTTGTAAATTATCTAGGAATCCTATGGCCATGAAACTAGGTGGGTAGTATCCTAGTACCTTAAGGATGCTAGGAAAAATATGAAATCTGTTGCTTGACACTTTTCACTAAGGTTTCCTAATTATGCCATTTTAAGTCATTATGCCTTATCATTTTTGTGTAGGCTGTTATACTTACTCAAATGGTGTGAAATTTTTATGATAGTCTATTTAGGGCACGTAGTATCTACTATAATTTTTGTAGATTTAATGGTGTAGTTTTCATATATGTTTACCATTTCCTCTAATTAATTAAATAAATTAAGAAAGGTATTAAAAGAAATGTTTTGGTGATGAACACCCTACTTTCTAGTGTTCTTGTGATATGTGTGATATGTGAGTAGAGTTAGTTTTGTCCAATTATGTGTTTACATCATAAGTTATTAATTATTTCGTTTGCATTATGTCCCTCTGGACAGATCTGGGGACTTTAGGAAGTTCCCCATGATATTTTTATGTGATGAATACAAGAGTTGTAGAAAATTTATGTATCTAGCTCCTGTCAAAATTTGAGGGCATTTGGCCTCATAGTTTAAAAACTACAGCTGTTTAAATTTAGGTACCAGTTTGGCTTACTCTCTGCCTTGGGAGGATAGAGTTATGTTGATCTATGAATTTGACCTAGTAAAGGTTTGAATCATGCTTTGAGGTCTGAAAATGAATTGTAGACAATTTCATAAGCTTTCCAGATTGTCTTGTTGCATGTCAATTGGATTTATAAATCTCCAGTTATGGCTAGTTTACTATACCGCTATATAGTCTTCATTTTGCTGAAATACAAATGCTTGAGTGTATGCTTGTGCAATGTTCTCGTTGATTATTTAGGAGTTAGCCTAACTTGAGAATATGCTTAGGTGCAGGTGCTAGGTCATTAATTGAAGATGAGCAATTATACATTAGGTTGTATAAACTTGGTAAGTAAAGTGATTTGAATAGGGCTTAAGTCAGAATATGCAAACTACAGCGAACATGCGTATTCCCCGAGCATCCCTGACATTCATTCATGTGCATCCATGATATTTATCTTGCGCATTCATGCAATAGGTGTGCCAGAGGGAGTGACATTGCTGGAGTTTGAGGGAGCCAACCAGGAGGAGAAGCCTGAGGTGTAGGAAGCCAACGAAGCAGTCACAGCGGAGGAATTGCTCGAGTGTCCTGACCACCAGCCTTTCTCGTTCCTGAAAGGCAAGCCCCAGAGCATATTAAGCCTCCCATGCTTTCACATATACATTGAGTATCTTTTATTGTTGATGATGCATTAAGTATGGGAATTGGTTGGAACCAATTGCTGCATTATATATCCTTCCTTGTCCAGATATCACACTAGAATCCTATTTAAGTTCAGGATGGGTTAAATGTTTAGCCATACTTAGTGTGGTAGAAGTCAGGTGATTTCCTATCACCTGCGAGCTTGAGGATGAGGTGGATCACGGTTGGCTATATTTGCTATCGTGGAAAAGAACCATGTGAATAATGAATTAAGACCGGGCAGGGTCTTGTGTAGGTTTGAACATAGTGACTCTGTCTGAGTCGTTTAAGGACTGATACGCTATATGTCCTCATGTCATGTTGAACGTAGCTTAACACTTAGCTGGCCGGATAAGTCATTCTGACCACGAAGCCTAGTAGCTCGACTCAGGCCAGGGACGCGAGCAGTGGCGTGCATTCTGGAGGTAGTAAGGATGTGCGGAGAGCCATTGGCATAAGTCCAAGGTGGGTTAGAGTCCCAAACAACCTTGGCAGAGTGGTTCTCTGAGAAAGTCGATCTGTTCAGACTCGTGACTCCTAAATCGTACCAACGGTGACTTGTTTGTGACCCTGATGGGGGAAGCAAGGTTTGTGTTTAGGAATACCCCTCCAGCTAGATAGGAATTGATTCGAATCGCCGTCTCTCTCGGATAGTGAGAACTTGACTGAGCAGCGGCAACATAGATTCAATTAATTTAACGATATGGTTAAATGGAAGGCGATGATAAGGTTGCCACAATGAATACCTGATATGGTTATTAATGTTTGCAACAACAACAACAACAACAAAGCCTTTAAGTCCCAAACAAGTTGGGGTAGGCTAGAGTTGAAACCCAACAGAAGCAATCAAGGTTCAGGCACGTGAATAGCTGTCTTCCAAGCACTCCTATCTAAGGCTAAGTCTTTGGGTATATTCCATCCTTTCAAGTCTCCTTTTATTGCCTCTACCCAAGTCAACTTTGGTCTTCCTCTACCTCTCTTTACGTTACTATCCTGACTTAGGATTCCACTACGCACCAGTGCATCTAGAGGTCTCCGTTGCACATGTCCAAACCATCTCAACCAGTATTGGACAAGCTTTTCTTCAATTGGTGCTACCCCTAATCTCTCACGTATATCATCGTTCCGAACTCGATCCCTTCTTGTATGACTGCAAATCCAACACAACATACGCATTTCCACGACACTTAGCTGTTAAATATGTCATCTTTTCGTAGGCCAACATTCTGCACCATACAACATAGCAGGTCTAATCATTGTCCTATAAAACTTGCCTTTTAGCTTCTGTGGTACCCTTTTGTCACATAGGACACCAGACGCTTGCCGCCACTTCATCCACCCTGCTTTGATTCTATGGCTAACATCTTCATCAATATCCCCGTCCCTGTGTAGTATTGATCCTAAATATCGAAAGGTATCCTTCCTAGGCACTACTTGACCTTCTAAACTAACATCTTCCTCTTCCCGAGTAGTAGTGCCGAAGTCACATCTCATATACCTAGTTTTAGTTCTACTAAGTCTAAAACCTTTGGACTCCAAAGTCTCCTGCCATAACTCCAGTTTCTGATTCACTCCTGTCCAGCTTTCATCAACTAGCACTACATCATCCGCAAAAAGCATACACCAAGGGATGTCCCCTTGTATGTCCCTTGTGACCTCATCCATCACTAAAGCAAACAAATAAGGGCTCAAAGCTGACCCTTGATGTAGTCCTATCCTAATCGAGAAGTCATCCATGTCTCCATCGCTTGTTCAAACTCTAGTCACAACATTGATGTACATGTCCTTAATGAGCCCAACGTACTTCATTGGGACTTTATGTTTGTCCAAAGACCACCACATAACATTCCTTGGTATTTTATCATAAGCCTTCTCCAAGTCAATAAAAACCATATGTAGGTCCTTCTTCTTCTCCCTATACCGCTCCATAACTTGTCTTATTAAGAAAATGGCTTCCATGGTTGACCTTCCGGGCATGAAACCAAATTGGTTCATAGAGACCCGCGTTATTGCTCTTAAGCGATGCTCGATAACTCTCTCCCATAGCTTCATAGTATGGCTCATCAACTTAATTCCCCGATAATTTGTACAACTTTGAATATCCCCTTTATTCTTGTAGATCGGTACCAATATACTTCTCCTCCACTCATCAGGCATCTTGTTCGATCGAAAAATATGGTTGAACAGCTTGGTTAACCATACTACAGCTATGTCCCCGAGGCATCTCCACACCTCGATTGGGATACCATCCGGTCCCATCGCCTTACCTCCTTTCATCCTTTTCAACGCCTCTCTGACCTCAGATTCTTGGATTCTCCACACAAAGCGCCTATTGGTGTCATCAAAAGAGTCATCCAACTAAAAGGTTGTGTCCATATTCTCACCATTGAACAATTTGTCAAAATACTCTTGCCATCGATGTCGGATCTCATCCTCCTTTACCAAGAGATGCTCCCTTTCATCCTTAATGCACTTAACTTGGTTGAAGTCCCGTGTCTTTCTCTCATGAACCCTAGCCATCCTATAAATGTTCTTCTCTCCTTCCTTCGTACTCCAATGTTGGTAAAGATCCTCGTACGCTCTACCCTTTGCCACACTTACAGCTCGCTTTGCAGTCTTCTTTGTCACCTTGTACTTCTCTATGTTGTCCACACTCCTGTCATGGTACAAGCGTCTATAGCATTCTTTCTTCTCCTTAATAGCCCTTTGGACTTCCTCGTTCCACCACCAAGTATCTTTAGCCTCGTGTCCCCTTCCTTTGGTTACTCCACACACCTCTGAGGCTACCTTCCGAATGTTGGTTGCCATCTTGTCCCACATATTGTTTATGTCGTCTTCTTCCTTCCAAGAGCCCTCTTTGATAACTCTTTCCCTAAATACCTCTGACGTCTCCCCTTTCAGTTTCCACTACTTTATTCTTTCAATCTTAGCTTGTTTATCCCTACGGGCACGCACCTGAAAATGAAAATCTACCACCAAAAGCTTATGTTGAGAAACAACACACTCCCCTGGTATCACCTTGCAATCCAAGCATGCTCATTTGTCCTTTCTTCTTGCGAGGACAAAGTCAATCTGGCTATAGTGTTGTCCGCTACTGAAGGTCACTAGATAAGATTCTCTCTTTCTAAAGAAAGTGTTGGCTATCATCAGGTCAAAAGCTACCGCAAAGTCTAGAACTTCCTCCACCTCCTGATTCCTACTACCATACCCAAAACCTCCATGAACTGCCTCGAAATCTGCGCTTGTAGTACCTACATGCCCATTAAGATCTCCTCCTATAAAAAGCTTCTTACTACTAGGTATAGCTCTAACCAGACCATCTAAGTCTTCCTAGAACTGTCTCTTAGCACTCTCGTCGAGGCCTACTTGGGGGGCATACGCACTAATTACGTTCAAGACCATATCACCAACGACAAGCTTGACTAAGATAATCCTATCTCCTTGCCTTCTCACTCCCACCACACCATTCTTGAGGCTCTTATCAATCAAAACTCCTACTCCATTTCTATTCACAACTGTCCCTGTGTACCAAAGCTTGAAACATGTATTGTCCACCTCCTTCGCCTTCTGACCCTTCCATTTAGTCTCTTGAACGCATAATATATTTACACGCCTTCTAGTCATGGTATCAACTAATTCTCTTAACTTACCTATAAGTGACCCTACATTCCAACTACCTAAACAGATCCTAGTTGGTTCGAATAGCTTCCTTACCCTTCGCACCCGTCGACTCTGATGCAAAGACCCTTGCTCATTTTTCACTACACCCGGGCGCCGATGTAGCGCGCCACTAAGGAAGCAACGACCCGATCCTTGGTTACTTGACACCATGCCTAGATCATGACACAGCGCGTCATGGGGGTGACGACCCGGCCCTTGCCCATTTAACACCATACCCGGGTTCTGATATGGTGCGTCGCTAAGAGGGTTACGCCCCAATGATTTTCTTTCGGGTTTCATCTCCATTTAAGTGGCTAGGTTTTTACATTGGCTCGCCATGCCTAACACAACCCTCCTCCTTTACCAGGGCTTGGGACCTGCTATGCTAGGACACCAAAGGCGCCCCACCATAGGCGGAGTTTGGTTATTAATGTTTGCACCCTAATAAAATGATTGCTTAGTACAGGTGCTAATATAGTTAACAGGGTAATGGCTAAAAGTCACTGCTAGTTCAGGCTAAGAGTTGATCATTATTACTTATGCTTTTCTGCAAAAAGAAAGTGTCAGCCAGATCCACTACATTAAGCTATGCATAATCCTTGGTGTCATTTGTTTGGTTTTCAATGGGTAAGTCTAGCTGAGTACATTCTCATACTCAGGGTTTATTCCCTCTTGTTGCAGATGACCTTCTATATCAGGGATTCGGCAGGTGATGAAGACTAGATCATGGGCATGATCTCTGTTCTCTTATCTGAATGCTTTTGCGGGCTGTGATCAGCAAACCAGTATGTGTATTTGAACTCGGGTGTGTAAGTTAAACTATTTGCTTCCGCATGTTTTACAAGACTTGTTTTGTAATAACGATGACTCTGTGATGATGTAATTTATTTGTGAACGTCTATGAAATGTTGTAGTGTATGATATGTTATGTTGAATAACTGTGATCTTGGTTGTATACAAGTTGGTTTGAAATCCTTCGAGATTTCAGTTGACTACCGGGTTTATATGGGCTCAAGTTCAAGAATTTGATCATTTCGGCGATTGTTTTTGTACTTGTGCTCTTATAAATTGGTCAGTTCTGTGATAGGGACTACCGTTCTTCAAACTCCTTAAGGCCTCCGAGTGCTTTCTCTTGGTCAGAGGTGGCAGATACAGCTTTTGAGCAGCTTAAGTTATTTCTAACAAAGCCTATGATCATGACAGCGCCTCGACCAGACGAAACACTATTGATCTACATCGCCACCACTTCTCGCGTTGTTAGCACAGCTATCATCATCAAACACGAGGAGGCTGGGCACGCCTATAAGGTGCAATGTTTGGTCTACTTCATCAGCGAGATCCTTAATGAGCCCAAAACTCATTATCCTCAATTTCAGAAACTGCTATATGCTATTCTGAATCACATCATGAAAGCTCTGCCATTACTTTGAGTATTATAAGATAGCTGTGGTCACCGAGTTCCCTCTAGGGGACATCCTCCACAACAAAGAGGCCAACGGCCGCATCATCAAGTGGCTGTTGAGCTTGGCACTTACTCCATTGAATTCAGAAGCAGGCCTACCATCAAGTCACAGGTGCTTGCTAACTTCGTCAGCTGACTGGACCGAGATCCAAGAGCCCATCCCTGCTACTTGCCCCAAGCACTAGGTGATGTACTTCAATGGTGCCTTTAACACCTAACGATGCTAGTGCTGGCATTTTATTCATTACGTCGACCAAAGACAAGCTCTGATATGTTCTCCGAATACATTTTCCTAGCCACCAACAACGTCGCCGAATATGAAGCATGTCTCCACGGACTCCAGTATAGCTGTTGAGCTCAGCGTCAAACACCTCATGGTATACAAAGACTCAGCACTAGTCATCAACCAGCTCAACAAAGACTGGTCCTGCTCTAGTGAGAAGATGGACACATTGCACCAAAATCAGGAAACTCAAAGGGAAGTTCTATGGTATCGAGTACCACCACATGGTACGAGATCAAAATCAGCTCATCGACCACCTATCTAAAATAGGCTCTTCTCACGCTGTGATTCCATCGAGGGTCTTCGTTCAAGACCTCTTTATGTCATCTATTAAGGAAGAGAAGGAAGTTCAAGAAATTCCCCCCGCGCGAGCAGTTGGTACTTATAGTACCTTCGATGGCCAGCCGACTAGAGGGAGTAGTTCATCAAGTACCTCACCAGCACCGACGTACCCACCGACAAGACTAAAATTGAACGCCTAATCCATCAAAGCAAGCATTACATGCTAGTAGATGGGAACTTGGTGAGGAAAAGTGTCAAGGAAGTGATACTGCAGAAATGCGTCACCCAAGAAGAGGGAGCGAAACTACTTCTCAAAATTTACTCTGGTTCCTGTGGCGACCATTGCGGCCTTGAGAAACCTAGTTGGCAAAACCTTCTGAGCTAGTTTTTACTGTCCCACGACCATCACCGATGTAGAAGACCTTGTCTGACAGTTGTGAAGGATGCCAGTTTTTTGCCAAGTAGATACACATGCCAGCACAAGAACTGTAGACCATCCTAGCTTCCTAGCCTTTCAGCATGCTAGAGACTAGACATGATCGAGCCTTTTAAGCCAGCGCTAGGTGGTTTCCTGGTATGTGTACATTGCCATTAACAAGTTCTCCAAGTGGATCGAATACAAACCGCTTGTTTTGGCTACTACAAAGAAGGCAGTCGAGCTCTTCGAAGAAATCATCCATAGATTCGATCTCCCGAATAGCATTATCATCGACCTTGGAACTACATTCACTTGTCATCATTTTTGGGACTTCTATGAAGACCAATGCATCTCCGTCAAATACTGCCTCCATTGTCCATCCTAGAGCCAACAGTTAGGTTTAACGGGCAAACGACATGATCCTTGATGCCCTCAAAAAGAGGTTATATCAGAAAGAGGAAAAGCATCCAGGCAGATGGCTCAAAGAGCTACCAGCCGTGGTCTAGGGACTGTGCACTCAAGCTAGTCACAGCACCGGTGTGTCTCCATATTTCTTGGTCTATAGCTCATAAGCCATACTACCAGCGGACATTGCCTTCCTAGCACCTAGGGTGGAATATTATAATGAAGAGCAAGCCATAGCTGTTCGGACAGAGGATGTTGATAGGGCCAAAGAAGAACGCCTGATCACTTGCATCCACATAGCCAAATACCTAGAAGGCTTGCAGAGATACTACAATAGCAACATCAAAGGTCGTTCATTTGCTATCAGCGACCTCGTTCTCCATAGAAAACAAAAAACTAAAGGGATGCACAAACTCTCCTCCCCCTAGGAAGGGTCTTATGTGGTCAAAGAGGCTACCCGACCAAGGTCTTACTGGCTATGTGACTTAGATGGAATCGATATTCCCAATTCATGGCACATTGAGCACCTAATACGTTTCTATCCTTGAAACGCTCCAGATATGTACTCTTTAGTCCATAATGAATGAAGTTTTTGTCGCCATAATTTGTCTCCATTATTTCTCCATTATAGTTTAATCTCCATTTGCGGTCACCAGCTCTAAGCTACTCCTTAACAAACTCCAATACGTGATCTCCATAAATGCTCTGCCACATTTCTCCATATCTCCAAGATACTTCACCAACCGCCAAGCAACACATGTTCTACTCTATGCTCTTTGGAGAAGACTCAGTCTTTGATCTCTCCCGACATGGGCTACAGGCTCTGCGCTCTACATTATGGGTGGTCGGCTATGGTTCCTTGGTCACGCCTATTCCTTCTACACGTGCATGGGCTCCGTGCCCAATATTATGGAATACAGGCTAGCCAAGGCCAAGAGCCCAGTAAAGAACTAACTGCTCTGATGCTACTTATACCACATATAATTGCGTTAGGGTTAACACTACAACAATTTTTCACCAAAATACTGGCAAACTGCATAAACATGCTCATGTCACTTTACAACATTTATACACATACATAAATGTTTATTTGTGCCCTCACATGTTTTAACTATCCTCTCCAGCTGTTATAGATTACCCTCCAAGCAGGTCATTATGTCTGGCCCTCTCTGTCCACCTCACCGAACAGGTCGACGTCTCTCACCAGCCTCTTCGCCACGTCCTCCACCTCACCTTCCTGCTCCTGCTGCTTCGTCGCACCAGTGCCTTTGCCAAATCTGACTCCTATCGCTTGTAGATCGATGGTAGGGTAATGAAACTGAACTACTGCAAGATCATGGGTCATGGCGGAGATAGTGGCATCGCGATTGAAGCTTTTGATGTTCTCCCACGCTGCCTTGCACCTATCGATGATGGTGTCCGGATGAGGCAGCCTATCATCAGGCTGAGGAACTGCCTCCATGTTGATGCAATCAAGCATCGACCTGACTTCAGCCACCACGGCGTTGAGCTTTTGCCTTTGGGTCTGCGCCTCCTGCTCCAAACAAAGAAGTCACTTCAACAATAACTCCGACCACAAAGTACTCACCTTTCAGCTCTTTGGCCAGCTTCTCTGCCCACCCAGACGCTTTCTTCTCCTCTCCTGGAGTTGGCCAACTACTTGGTGCAACTGACCGAGCTCTGCATCTTGCCCTACAAGTAAAACGGTCATCAGCAACAATAAGACTGTTCAACAATGCAAAGCAAATTCACCGATCCGCCATACCATTTCTCTTCTTGGAGGTGTTTCTCAGTTGTTCAGATTTGTGCTTCATCTGCTTGGAAAGACTTGTCAGCTGCTCAAAGCTATGTTCTAGCTGCTCAGAGCTGCCCTGCAACTGCTCGGACATGGTCGCTAGCTGCTCGGAAAGGATGCCTTCTGGTATTCTAGATCCCGCACGTTGGATTCGGCAAGGTCATGCTCACGTTGGGCCCTCTAGATGTTTTTTCCATAAGCTTCACTGCCTCCTTCAATTTTTCATTCTCCTTGGTGAGGGGTTCCATTCTCTTGATCAGCTATCACCGTTGTTCGGTAGTTCATGCTATGCCCTGCAAAAGAAACAAGATTATGAAGAACCCCAATCTCCGACGACACAAACAGACATTGTCGCCGCAATACTAATCTTGATCTGCTTCATCGCCATGGAAAGGGTGGACTTACTTCCCTAGTGGTGTCCTCTTCCACCACCACAACTTCATCGCCCTGCTTGTAGAGGATCCAGACAGCTTGAGGGCAAGCTTCCTCATGCTCAATCACTTCCACTTCATCCTCCTCCATAGCTAGGGGCACCACCAGGGGGCTTGGTGGCCACACAGCATGTCTGACCACGCCCTCCGATGCCTCAGGGAGCGTCATTTGCTCCTCTGGCACCACTGGCTTCTCCACTCTAGACTCTGGCATGGCGCCGGCAACTCTAGCATCCGCATTCGAAGACCCAGCAGCTCCCACCATTGCCCCGGGCACCACCGTCGGCTTGTCCACTGTCGATGCCAACTGTTCTCCGTCGCCAAGTTCATCAACAGTGGCGGTTGACTCCTTCGCAGGATGCCGAGCACCCAAGCACTCTAGGATAGGGTCTGCTGGCATTGCTTCCATGCCAGGACCAACCCCCGATTGCTCACTGGTCTGGATGGATGGATTTAGATCCTCCGTATGCCTCGCTCTGCATCAGATTAGCTCATCAGTCGCCACAAAGATAAGGATCTGATAGCAAAATAAGTCCAAGGTAAGGATACTTACACATCAGCCTCCTAGTACACTTTTTTGAACCAGCGATGCCTACCTAAGCCCCTAGGCGTTGCCCTGGGGTCGACCCACGCGCCCTCCACCGTTGGCCTCTATTCCGCCTACTGACTCCCTTCATCTACTACTCGGGGACTCCCTTTGCCTGCTGCTCGGGGACTACCTCCCCTTCTTTTGATTGCACCTCCACACGTGTGCTGCGCGGAGGCACTTTAGTGCTTGGTGGAGGAGCCACTGGAGCCCCATCATCACCTGACCACTCAGACATCACCACACTTTGCATCTGAGTGGTCTGGTCACCGCCAAGCGAGATGCCGCTCGGCTTATGGGGAATAGCACCCGCCATCTTCCTCTTCTTTTGGGACAGCTCATCTGCCGCTGCCTCTTCCCCTAGACTTTCTCTGACACCAGAAGGTACTCTCCGTTTGACCAGCGTTCATGCCTCTAGACTCTGATGAGGCACTGACGGCACCTTCCTCAGGCTGAGTTGTTGGCTAGGCGTCCACTGCCTTTGGCCAATCACTCCTTGGCACCCTGAGAAGTACGCCGCTCGTTCCTGTGAATGGATCTTTCCATAAGTGAATTAGTTCACTACTTGGCAACACTACAAGATAAAAAGGATAAGGAACAAGCAACTAAGATGTTTACCTAAGGAGGCGGGTTCATATAGTTGAAGGGACTGGTCTGCCTTGACATGCTGAACGAGGCATTTAGAGCAAATAGCTCTACGGCCCGCTCTAGCACGTCATCCCACGATAGCCTCTCTGTCCTCTCTCGGGTGTCGTCGGTGTCCCCCTTGAAGTTAAAGCCCGTGTAGGCTCTCTCCTTGCAGGGCTAGACGCGGTGCACTATGAAGCTCGCTGCCACCAGTCTACCGTTGGTCTTCATGCCCTTTATTAGGCTGAGGAGCTCCCTCACCTACTCCATATCGTCACTGCTTGGCTTCTCGGACTAGCTCTTCTAGTTCTCTAGGACATGGTCGACATCACAATGGATGGTAGGATGGCTTTGCTTCATGTAGAACCACCTAGCGTTCCACCCCTTTAGTGATGTGTTCAGCGGTATAGTGAGGTACTCATCTACCATCCCATCATGGAGTTGCAGATACACACCACCGAGCACCCTAGAACCACCGCCACCCTTCTTCTTTAGCCAGAATAGATGATGGAAGAGGTTGAAGTGGGGAAGAACTCTGAGATACGCCTCATAGAAATGGATAAAGATAGAGATGTGTAAGATGGTGTTTGGGTGGAGGTTACAAGACTAAATCTCTAGAACTCCAGCAGATCCCTCAAGAAAGGATGGATGGGAAATCTTATTCTGTGCCAGAAGTAATCCTCAAAAACTATAGCTTCGTCGATATGAGGCATTGGGTAGGGCTCACCACTGGCTGGCCGCCATCCAGCAGTGACACAGTCTGGTAGAACGCCTGCCTCCACCATCCTGTTGATCTCTGCCTCCCCCATGAGTGATGGCACCCACTCATTGTCATGGTTGGCTTCGGCGGCCGCCTTCTTTAGGTTTCCAACTCCCCTCTTCGGCGCCATCTCTTAGATCTAGTTTGGGATTAGCGGCGGAAGCGCGTGTGAATCTATAAGTGCGAGGGCTGAGGACAAAGATGAAGTAGCAAAGTGGCAAAGGTGGGAGCACAGGGTATGGTGGCACAGTTATAAAGCACTCCCCCCACCTTTCGCATTCGAGGGTTTTTGGGATACCGCTCCACGATTTGTGCCTCTCTGAATTCTTTGAAATGGTGTGGTTGGCCGTTACTTGGGCTTTTGTGCAATTGCAACCCATATCGCCCATTTTTCATCGTGATTTGTTATTGCTCATCGAATATTTGCCGACTTCTCTATAATCCATTAAGGCTTAGTAACTCCTACTGGACAGCCGTTACTTTGGTTTTTTCTCCATGATTTGTTTTCTCCAAGATTTCCACTTGTGGCTCAAGGACTACATCATCAATACGATTTGGTTCCTCACCGCACCGGGGACTTTTTCTATTGACTGTTGTTTCTGACCCTAGCACCACGTGACAACGTCACCTACTATTAGGCTCGGGGACTAAGTGGGCATACTTCACCTTGTGGTGAATGTGCTTTTCTCATCTTAGGGCTACACCTGGGGACTGGCTGCCTGCTCGGCTGGTCTTCTATTTTTCTTCTACTTTGGACCTTGACACCACGTGACTACATTACCTACTGTCAAGCTCGGGGACTAAGTGGGCACACTTCACCTTATGGTGATTGTGTTTGCTTTAATCTAGAAGACTCCGCGCCTCCTAAAGTTGGAGAAGACTATCTCCCTTTCTCGTGGACGGACTTTAAGTGGGCATACTTGGTCCACTACGAGGAAATTTTTGATTTTGGACTTGAGCTCCTTACATCCTTATGGCAAGCCTAACTTGGGATATATTGCTCGACGACGGTTCACACTGCTCGGCGATAGTTCACACTACTCGACGATGGTTCACAGCTGCTCAACGATGGTTCATACTGCTCGGCGATGGTTCATAACTGCTCGGCAACTCATCACGGTGGTCGAACCATGAGTTTGTCTGCTCGACTTTGTTCGCACCTGCTTGGACAAGCTCAAGATGGTGTTGCACAATGGATACAAGGCGCTAGGGGACTAGCTATGGGGGGTATGACCCTGGATACCCATGGCAGACCACATGGATTGCGCCCCTAGGGGTGGCCTAGCCCACAAGACGAAGCCATGCGGAACACGGTGCTGCTCGGCACATCCTGCAAGACACCAGGAAAATATCCTGAAGATACTACGAGATCTGTTAGGATACATATGATCCCATGATTCCTATAATCAGTTATTACTTTCTAGTTATCTCCCAGATCTAATCGACTTGTAACCTTGCCTCCCAGACTATATAAGGCGAGCAAAGACCCCCTCCAAACGCATGCAATATCATATGATAGTCAATACAATCCAACAGACCATAGGAGTAGGGTATTATATCATGCTGACGGCCTAAACCTGTCTAACTCATGTGTCTCTGTTGCCTTCTTGTTCTCGATTACATGCTTCTCTGCCAGTCAATCTATCTTCATGGGATACCCCTCGGAGAACTGCCGATGATATTCTATCGACAGTCGTCAACTCGTCAATGCACAACGCGATCACCATTCAAGATAATGACGGTAACACTTTTAAAGTTAATGGTGAAAGATTTAAAGCTTTCTTACAATCTTCTCATGATATAAATCAAGAAATTGATGAAATAAACCTAGTCTTTTTTGATGAATTCATTGCAAATCTATGAAAATGCAAATATCTCTAACATGTTCTTTCATTGAACAATGTTACTCACATACACTTCTCATTCACAATCATACACTATGTGAAAATAATACTTTGCTTATGTCTTATTTAAGAAAATAACATATAAAATTGTCAATTTTGTTTAAAACTTGAGGATAAAAATAGAACACTATAGGGATAGATATTCATACATGTAAGAATGTCTAGAAGGAAGCATAGTTAGGGCAGCGCTCCTCAGGGGCTAGGCGACCCCTAGGAGCGGGCCCCCTCCTGGCTCCTCTCACGCGCTGTCTGCTAGGATAGCTTCTTTTGACCAAGTACATTATGATCATGTAGGGTTTAGCACCGAAATATCTTTCCCTCACGCTATACCTAAGCCTATATAAGGGACCCTACAACCTCCTCCTATTCTACACCAAAGGGCATTCCTTCCCTTTAGCATTGATCCAAAGCATCCTAGTGAGCCATGGACAATAGAGAGCTCACTCTATGCACCGGCTCCAACTCCACCTTCAACCTAGGGGAGATTCCACAGCCCATCAACCCAACACCTAAAAACACCTATGTGAGAGAGGAAGCATGCGTTGTTACAATGGCTCCACTTGCCGTCATGCCTCCACTCCGTAGTGGGGCAAGTGGCAGCACGAGCGTGCGGTCCATGGCTAGGATCACCTCGTTGAAAATAAGATTGTAAACCTACATGAGGACGTTTGAATCCTCAAAGGACAGCTAGATGATAGCAACATTAGAGCGACAAGCCTTGAGCACTAGTTAAATGTATGCATCTTTAGCTTCAGGCGTAGTCTGGCCAAGGTGGCAAGAGCGGCACATGTAGAACACGTCCTTGAATAGGCGCATGCTCTATTTTTAAGTGCATGCTATGTTTTCTTAGGCGCATATTCCAAATCTTAATTCTTTCATTCCAAATTATTTTGTTTTGTTTCCAATCATGTAATGCGCCTACCAGTTTAATGATGAAATAAAGAAATATCTGTCTAGACTTGTCTCTTGGATCCTTTTTGTTGTCGAATGTGAAATAAAGATAGGTACAAGTGTGGGGGAGGCGCCACAATCACCTCCAACTTTGCACAAATAAACAACACATGCAAAAATCATGGTCTGTGCAACTCTCTCTCGCCTCATTAATAAGAATTCTAAAACTGAATTCAAACAAATTAAAATAAAAAATGATGCTCCATCTCCATAATCTTCCTATGATTAAAAGTTTGTATACCTTTTATTCCCTGCTAATATTCTAAAAAAACTTGTGAACACTCATCATAGGGAAACCACTTTATCTAAGTAATTAATGAATGAGATATAGTAGAATGATATGACACTTACATATTCCTGCAGAGTACTTGGGATTTATTTTACAAAACAAAATTTTAAATAGTATGTTCCTTGAATGACATACAAATACCTACCAAGGCCATATATGTTAATACATGACAAAAACCTCCCACATATGCCTCTTACTTTGTGTTGAGTTCGGTTGATTTTTGTGACCCGTGTTGAGAGATGTTTCATGCTATCAAGATCAAAACTCACGTACATGTCACAAATAAACAGTTGTTCCTACACTGGGAATACGCTAAAGCATGCTTCCATTACCCACAAATAAATACACCATGCTCTAAAAAAATGATCTCCCTAGCATATTTTTAGAAAAAAGACATGGAAGCTATGCATTGAAAAATATATAGGGACACATGAAGGCCCCAAAAGCATTCAAACACTTGAAAGACATGGAGGCTCATATATATGATAGCCATATCTCTAAATAAAAAAACTAGAAAAAGGAGATCATATAGAAATATATATATATATATGATAGCCATATCTCTAAATAAAAAAACTAGAAAAGGAGATCATATCAAATAGAGGAGTATGATTCCACCAAAAATTCCACAAACTTGCACTGTTTTGATCAAAGAGTATAATGCTTCTCTCTGGTGAGGTCCAAGATTCGACTTTACAACATATGCAAGGTAAGTGTGTCCCACAATATTCATCACCACCTAAAGCTCCATATAAGCCTTATAGAAGTAGGATGATCAAAAGGAAGGCAAGAACTTTCAAATATGTCTTGGTAAGGAACCACTTACAAATTTGAGTGACCTGAGCAAATCATTCAAGGAACAAAAGTTATCTTTATGTTTTCAAAATCATGCAAAAACCCAAGTTTCTAAGCATGAATAACGTAAGGAGATTTGAATCCAAGCTATTCCGTTTTTCAATTACCCAAGACCTTGGAAGTTCACAAGCTATGGTGAAGCTTGGAATAACTTGTATATAGATTTCAAATCAAGGAGATGAACCCACTTAGTCCTTAAAACTTTACTCGATGACATTTCAAATCAAGTGTGGGGGAGCTTGTTGGCGATGCTTAACTTATAATCCTACCGCCAACATTTAAACAAAAATAAGCAAATGTAAACACCAAAACTTAGAATTAGGGGTTTTTACTCACACTTTCCATGAGTTTTGGAACAAGCATGTTTTGCAGGTCACAAACATAAAATGCATAGAGAAATTCATCGAAAGGCACGTTCTAACGCTGAATTGCGCAAAGGAACGACAAAGGCGCCTACCAACTCAACTCAAATGGAGCAAAGCACCACCGGGAAGCGATCTAGGTCCAGCCCAAAGCACGCCACGTGAAGGTGGTGGCCATAGGCGATGGTCAAGGGGCGGCCGACCCCCTCTGGGTGCCTCCTTGCCTCTCCTTGCTCTGGCGGTGGCATGCCACCATGCTAAGGTGGTGCAACCCTGACCTCGCGCCAAGAATAGCTTTAAGCACCGCCATCCTCCTTGTATAAATAGAGGGGTAGGGCTCCCCTCTACAACAAACAACAAAGAGAGCAAAGAAGAGAGGGAGTGTCTCATTTTTACTTAGCTTCAGCTAAAATAAGAGTGGAGTGAGTGAGGAAAGAGTTGGAGAAGTGCCAGAGTTGTCGACAACCTGTCCTAGTGTACTCGTTACACTGAGCGAAAGCGTGTCGGAGCTAGCACTCCTTCGCTTGTACATCTACGAGCGTCTTACTACTTGGAGTAAGAAGTTCACATTTAACTTCTGCATTGATATACTAAGAAAGCTATCTTTGCCCATTATAAACTTGTGGGTTCATCATCCATCCTTTTGGCGGTTGCTCTAGTAGAAGGGCCCTAATAGAGACGGATAACCCTTACATGCATGCTAGAGTAATAGTCAATAGTGTAGACGTGGTGTCTAGGCTAGAAGCTATCTTTGTTTACCTTGTTCCCCACAATTGAGGGCTAGGCAGCAGGTGGTGACAACCCTGTCTGTCCCTCATATTCCCCCATGTTTGGGTTTGACGTACGCTACAAGCCGGTATCGCTTTGCTTGGTAGACCAGGTGCGCTCCTATGCCCAAAGCAAGTCTATAGTGCCAAAGTTATCTTTGCTTAAGATATCTATCCTTAGAAAAACCTCACTACCCAAGCTACCTCTCTCTTGTTTTCTTTAGGTGAACTAGCTAAAGAGACTTACACATCCGTTTCTTTGGTAAAATACGATACCCTGAATATCTCCGGGTGAAGTGCTACAATAGTGTATCCGTGCGCTTGCAGATTCCTTTGCTTACGCTAAGAAACACCAACAATGACATTACATGAAGTATAAATGAAAGAGATGGGGCGCAACATGAGAGGGACTCATGTGGTTCAACTCTTGTGAATGCGAAGTGCAACATATAAACATAATGCTTGATGAGTACAATGCATAAAGTAAATGGTATGAGATGATATGTATTGATGTTACCTGATTAGAGTCTAACCATATATGTTATGTGTAGGTTGCATAGGGTACATGTGTTGTCGAACTAGGTTGACGGATACTCCGCCATTGGCAACGTACAGTCCAGTAGTGATGGTACTTAGTGGATTTCATGTTGTTGGATCTCACAGATCATCCGACATTGGTCGCGGACACTGTCAAATCCAGACAGGGTCTAGCTATCCTTGGGTTTCAATCTTATCAATTAGTGGACCCTCCATGGAGAATCACGGACACTCCAGTGAACTATAAAGACTTAGCATCTCTTGGTGGTCAAGTTGATATATGATTGACAGACACTTTGTGCTAGGTGACGGATGCTCCGTCAATAAATAGGTGCTCTCGGGTTCTCTAGAAATAATCTCACTGATGCTCCGCCAAGGATGGCAGACTCTCCGTCAGTTATTCAGTGTTTGGTTTTAAGTGTGTGAGGTATAAAGGACATGTCATAGGCATAATTGAGATGAGATGATGCACACAAATATGTCTCCCAGATAGCACATGCTTAAAGAAGGCTAACAAAATAAGTTTCATGATTTTTGGACATCTAGAGACTAAGTTATGCATTTTATAAATTAAAATGCATTATTTTAAGTCAAAATTAAAATATATTTTTGGTGTCAAATTTATGTTTAGATGATAGGTAATATTCTAAGTAACATAACAAAACTTGTTTCACAATTTTTGAGGTTTAAATGAATTTTCTATGGATTTTACAAGGTTGCATTATGCTGCTATGAATCAGCAGATAGTCCGCGCAGTTGGGTGGATAGTCCGCTAGGGACGAACGTAGGCGTGTGGAGCGTTCCGCTGGGACGAACACTAGCACTGACGGACATTCCGTGAAAATGACGGATAGTTCGGTAAACGAAGAATAACATGGGTGCAAAATGTCGAAGATGATTCCTTGGGCATCTGGACTCCAAATCAAGTGCGGTTTATTTCTATGGCTTTCTAGGTTTGTGAGGAAGCGTCTCAAAGTGCTAGATGTGTCATGCATGGCCTGTGGTGAGCTCGAGCTTATCCATGGTGATGGGTGCCATGGATAGACCTAGAGCTGAATGGGATTGATGGTAGGGATGGGGAGGATGAAGATGGGTCTTTGGGGGAGTCTCACCATGCCATGCCTTGGGGACGCTCCATGTGCAGCAGCTCACCTTGGAACGACCCGGGGAAGAAGATTGAGCTTCGGGCACCTCTATGGCTTGAGGTTGAAGATAACCTTGGGGAAGCCGTCTTGTTCTATTCCAGCGAGGATGGGGGCGTGGGGGAGGTGCCGTAGCGTGTCAGCAGCCTCCTCTTCTTTCTCTTCCTGTTCCTCTTCCTCCTCTCCTTCTCTTCTTTCTCTCCTTTATTCTCCTCCCTTTCTCTTCTTCTCCTGCTCTGTATGCTGAACTTGAGTGTGTGAGAATAAGCGAGGGAGAGAGGTGAGGTAGCTACTGGAGAGGATGTATATATGTGTATGAGTGAGTATGATATGTGGGCTCAGAGTGGATGAGGGAGAGATAGCACATCATCTGCATGTTATAGCTGTCGACATGTTTTGAGAGACAGTCCGTCAGAAGTGGTGGACAGTCTGCTAATGCTCGACCGTGCTTGACAGACTGACTGACTGTGCAAGGTTTCTAACGGACGCTCCGCTGTTCTCTAGCGGACACTCCGCTAATGCACGAGTTGGTAAAAATTATTCTAAGTCTGTGAGATGTCTTGACAGATGGTCCAGTGGTAATGATGGATGATCCGCCAAAATAGGCGGTGCTCGATTTTGGTTAGCCTAAGCACAAGTTTAGAAGTAACATGCAAGATTTTTTGATTATTGAAAATTTTAGATGCATTTTATTCTCAAGGTGCTTGCAAAAAATTATAACGACTTTTGGGTCGTTACAGACCAAACTGAACCATTAGGGTTCTCAGCATATTTGTCACCAAACTAGATTGACATAAAATGAAAATCGAACCTTATTTAACTTAAACTCATAGCAATAGAGAGGACAGGGAGACGCGGAGGGAGGGAGGCGCGACAGAGAAAGGTATGGAGAAGCGGAGTTGGCCGGGGCTCGCGGGGGCTGCAGCGGCGGAGGCAACAGCGTAGGGCGGTGTCGTGGCGGGCGTGCGACGGGAGCGGGTTTTCTTTGGGCCTCTCCGTAGCTGCCTGGGGGTTGGTGGGACGAGGATGTCCTAGAAGCTTCGTGGCTATGGTCATCTGGTGGCCGTCGATGCAAAAGCGCAAGGCGAGAAAAAGAAGGTGCCGTGGTGCAACGTGGGAACAAAAAATGTTGTATATAAACCAGGGTAACGGTAGATTACAAACTTTTGTAATGGACACGTGGAAAAACTTCTTTGCCAGCGACTACAGTGTGCGGATCTGAACATGGTGTTTGATCCAGAGACTAAAGCTTAGAAAGTGTCACATTGGTGTCATATCGGGTGTTTGATACTAATCATTAAACTAATTACAGAAGCTGTTACTAATTCATGAGACGAATCTATTAAGACTAATTAATCTATCATTAGCATATGCTTATTGTAGCACGACATTATCAAGTTATGGACTAATTAAACTTAATAGATTTGTCTCATAAATTAGTTTTAAACTGTACAATTAATTTTATAATTAGTCTATATTTAATACTGTAAATTAGTCTAAAACATCTGATGTGATAGCCGAACACCCAAGTAAAGGTGTTTGGTTGCCCCTTCTAAATTTTAGTCGCTGTCCTATCGAATATTTGGACATATGCATGGAGTATTAAATATAGACTAATTACGAAACTAATTACATAGTTTGCGACTAATTTACGAGATGAATCTTTTAAGCCTAATTAGTTCATGATTTGACAATATTTTGCTACAGTAAACATGTGCTGATGACAGATTAATTAAGCTTAAAAAATTCATCTCATAAAATACAACGGATTATATAATTTATTTTTTTATTAATATCCGAACACTTTATGCAATAATCTCCGGACACGCCTACTAGATACCTTGGAAAAAAAAAACGTGACCTTCACGCCTGGTTCTCCACACGCCCTCTTCTCCTCGGATCCTCCACCGTAGTCTCCCGGCGACGCCGCCGCCATGTCTTCCCAGTCTTCTGGAGGAGGTCCGGCGATCCATCATCCCCGCCCCAATTACTACCCGTACACCTTTCAGCATGACCCTCCTCTCCACTCCAGTTCCCGCCGTCGCCGCCGCGACGATGACGACCCCTATGAACCCTATCTGCCTCTGCCCCACGCGCACTCCTACGGAGCCACCGCCGTCGTCACCGGCACCGTTCCCTGCCATGTCCCCCGGAATCCACTCGTGCTCTCACACCTCCAAGAGTGCCTCTTTCCGCCTCTCCCTCAACCTCACCCGGCCGCGGGTCCACCACCGACGAAGCGGGCCCGCCGGGCGCCAGATACTCGGTGGGATCCGCCGCCGCCAACGCTGCAGCCGGCACTTGTCCCGGTGGCGCCAGAGAGGCCTCGGGATGTAGGAGCTTCCGCCGGGGCGTTGCTTTCGCGGGACGAGATCGAGAGGCGGTCTCCATCAAGGAGGGACGGGATCGATTCCGCGCTTGAGGCCAGGCTGCGTGCGTCCTACTGCGCATACCTGCGCTGCCTCGGCATCCGGCTCGGGCTGTAAGTTCTCTCTATCTTTTAATTGGTTTTGGTGATTTTCGGGCTGTAAGTTCTCTGTACCGTTTAATCGGTTTTGGTGATTTGTTTATTGAACTGTTTTCTTGCCAATCTTGTTGCTTATGTTTGGTGCAGGCCGCAGACAACAATTGCGACGGCTGTGGTGTTCTGCCATCGGTTCTTCTTCCACAGATCTCACGCCTACCATGATAGATTTGTTAGTTGTCTAGTCTTCTACAAGAATTTGCTAGCTGTGCAACTTAATAATTCTGTTAGGTGGCCATCAGATCAATTTATTTCAACTCAGATGAATAAGTTGAAACTGTATCTAGATACCATCAAAAGCACATTCATTCATTTATTTAAATTTGCAACTTAGTGGCTTGAAGGTGTAGATTGGAAGACCCCAAAATTTGTTCTTTTTAATATATATACAAGCTGCAACACTGTTTATTCTGAAATGTCTAGCACACCCCACCACATGATGACATAATCTGAGTATACTCAACTTCATATAGCCTTGATGGATATATTTTCTTGGTCATGGTGCTAACCCAGCACTGTTTCATGTTCATGTGGATCTTGTAACTTGGCACATGAAGGCTTTTGTAGTGTATGCCTTTCTGGCTAATGTCCCATAAATTATTTACTGTTCTCTTAAAGATACTGTTGTCGAATGAGCATTTGATTTGATTTGACTTGCTCTTCATTATAACCATAATATAAAGTATCTTTGCAATGTTGATTTCTGCTGTTATACGCTTATCTGCGTAATATGTTGAGTCTGATTTTGTTGTTTTCATGATGACCAAAGTTTCTTTAAACTTCGCAGTTGGTTGCGACCGCAGCCTTGTTCCTGGCAGCAAAGTCAGAAGAAACAGCATGCCTTTTGAATACTGTTCTTAGGGCTTCATGTGAGATTTCTCAAAATCAAGAATTTAATCTGCTTCCTTACATACTACGTGGTGTAAGTATACTTTATTGATGTACTTCAGTGTTGTGTTTAGTGTGTTCTTTTGTTCTAAACTATACAGTCATGAGCTATATAAGGAACTGCCATTTGCTAATAGTTTGCATCTTTCTCTTTCTTCAGCAGGACTGGTTTGAACAGTACAGAGAGAGTGTAATACAGACAGAGCAAATGATACTTACAACACTTGATTTTGAACTTGAAGTAGCCCACCCATATGCTGCCCTATCCTCTGCTTTGGGCAAACTGGGACTCTCCCATACTGTTCTATTTAATGTGGCTTGGAATCTGATCAATGAAGGGTAAGTATTTCTATTTCTTAATAATGCATTGGTTGATCATTACTTACTAACGTATTTCCTTTTCATATAGTTATTATAGAAAACAGCCAAGTTATCTTGTAAAACTTTCACTCTAGTTGACACCATGAGAATTTTGATACACATGAGCTTTGTCATATTGCAATCTCCGCTGTTTGGATAGCTTCTCTAAATACTGTACCTGGGCACTATACTTGGGTCTTTATATAACAATCTTTCAAATTTTTAGATGGCACTGCACCATATGTGGTTCTTAGTGTTTTGTGGCCATCAATGCTGTTCCAGTCTGGCACAAAGACAAAAGAAAGGAACGTTCAGACAAAAAATTTGTGGACCTGTAGTTAGTTGGACTGGAAAGAAGTTATAATACATGGTTCATAGTATCACATTTTACCCACTAACCACATCTGAAGGACTGCATATTGGTTGTTCTTTCTGCACTCTGCACTTCCAGACTAGATTGTGGCCCGTGCAATGCTGGGTGACATTGGATGAAGTAAATGCTTATAGATTTTAAGGGTGGTTTGACTATAATGTGAGATCAAATTATTTTCAAGAATATAATATCCGCGTTGTTCACTCCACTTGTCACAGAATAAGTGCCTATGAATATCTTCAACTCTGTCAACCAACACAGAGTAACTAGTTACTTGTGGTTTGCTCAATTGCTGTCGGTGCCAGCTTGCAGTGTTTTCTTGTTGGTGTTGGCGTGTACGAAAATATGTATGGAACTTCTTGCAAAACTCACTGAAGTTTTGTAACAGGTTTTCCGGATTTGGTCTTTGTGTATTCTTCATCTACACTTTTTAATTCATACAATAGTTTTGTCTATCCTGATGTACCTGTACCTTTCATGATTAATAAAAAGTATGTTTTCCACTGTATGAAGATTTATCCAACTGCAGTGAGAATATTAAATTATTAATTCCTGAGTTCTCTTTCTTACTATGCTCTACTCCCTCCGTCCCTAAATAACTGTTGTTTTTTGTTTCCATGCTGTAAGTTTAGGAAAATGCGTGCAACATTTGTATCTCCAAATAAATTTATTATTAAAATAGATTCAACGATCTATCTAATATTAATTTTGTAGTGTAAATATTAATATTTTTTATATATTTTTAGTCAAAGTTGTTTCTCGGTAAGCGAAAACGACAGTTATTTAGGGATGGAGGGAGTATGTTCCATTGTGATGTGAATCTCAAACTTTACAGAACAACGAATTCACCTACAAAAGACAACACTGCTTCTCATTGAAATCTTTCATGGGGATGTTGCTCTTTTGATGGTGCGGGTATTGTAGTAAATGAAGTTGCAAATAAAATTGATTATTATTAGGGGAGATGCATATTAAGAAATTGCTGGAATTCATATCAAATCATAGAAGGTGTTCAGGAGCAAACTGAAAAAGCTAGAAAGGTATACATTTGGGAGAAGTGACAATGTATTTGGATGCAAATTTGCTAAGCTTGCATGTCATATGCACTTCTAATTTTGTGCAACATTCATCTTCAGGGGTAACTAACTTCTTCATCTGATATGTAATTGCATTTTTTGACGTGATTACAAAGTTTGCGAACATGGCAAAATATTGATGGGGCTGTACTCTTTTGATAGTAATAAGATTTTTAAATAATGTCAATTGACAGATGCACTGCTAGATATTAGAAAAACACTGCTGGGCTTTTCATGTGTCAGCTTCAAGTTTTTTTTTCTCGAAAACGCAGGAGAGCTGCGCTTGATTATATTAAGAAGAAAGAAAGGGGCTAGAGCCCTACAACACACGCCACACACAACCCCACACAATTTAGAGATTACATTCGCGCCCGAAAATAGAAATGGAAGCGACCAAAAAGACTAGCACTAAGCTAACCACCGAGAGGTGCTGTCAAAGAGGACAGACCCTTAGCTCCTGCTAGACTCCACAGCCGGCGCTCTTCTCCAGCAAGGGTAAGTGCACCACCAAGGCTGGGGACAATACCATAAAAAACGCAATGGTTCTGATGGTTCCAAAGAGTCCATGCCCCGAGCACAATGAGAGAGTTGAGACCTTTTTGCATCAATCCGCTCGTTGCTCCAATAACTTGTTCCCACCAGCTGTCAAAAGAAGTGTCTGAAGGTTGTGGTGACAAGGAATGGAGACCAACCCGCCTTAAAAAGTAATACCAGAATTGCCTAGCAAAGACACAGGAGACTAGAAGGTGGTTGATAGTCTCATCTTCCTGGTCATAGAGAGGGCACTGTTCAGGATGAGGCGCCCACGTCGCGCGAGGCGATCCGCCGTCCAGCTCCGATTGTGGGCCACCAACCAAAGGAAAAAGCGGCATTTGAGCGGTGGCCAGGTTCTCCAAATCCTCTCATACAGTCCAAACTGAGTAGATCCCATGAAGAAACTCTCATAAGCAGACTTGGCTGAGTATTGCCCACTATTTGATAGCCGCCAAATGTGGACATCTTCGACATCAGGCTCTAGTTCAAAGTTGTACAACATTTCCCAGAGATGAAGTCCACAATAACACCAACCGTGAGGGCTCCCTTGATATCCAAAACCCAGCTGTGATCAGTAAGGGCTTCCTGGACAGTACGCGTTTCAGCCTTCTCTTTGGGATGGCTTCTAGTAGTCGAGGTGCAAGATCAGCGATACTGTTGGAGTACGTCAGGGGCCTATTGGGCCTGGGTTGGCTATATAGCCCATTAGTGTTAGGGTTAATTAGAGATAAGGGTCGTTTACTTAAGGGTCAAGTAAGCCTGGCTTGGGAGTCAAGTAAACCTCTCTATATAAGGAGAGGAGATGTATCAATCTAATTAAGCAAGAATTAAGAAGGAAAACCCTTCCCTCTTGCCCGGCCGTGGGCAAACGCCCCGCGGCCGGCTCTCTCTCTCACCCCCGCAGCCCTAGCCATGAACAGTACTCGCGGCACTGTAGCGCTGCAGCCGCTGTCGCTACCCTCGACTCTCTTCACTCAATCCTAGCAACCACATAACATCTGGTATCAGAGATCTCTGGTTCGATCATGTGGTTCGATCATGTCCACCCCCTGCCATCAATGCCAGCGCCGTCGGCCGCGTCGGGGTTGTCGTCCGCATCCTCGGGAGCGCCCTTGATGTTGGAATCTTTGGCCGCCGACGTGGCTGCGATTGCCCGCGGCATGGCGGCCATGCAGGCGACCCTGGCCGCCCTCATCCCACCACCTCTCTGTCAAGGGCCTCAAACCCCTGACTGGCCAGACCTTGGCTGCGTAGCTCGTAGCCGCCGTCCGTCACGCCGGCGAGGTTATGCCCCTCGGCCGTCGGCTTAAGAGAGAAAGAGAGATTAGGGATAACTTCTTTGTTGATCTCAATTGTCCCAGCGTACATGCATATATGGCCCGTGGCCTAACAGATGGAGAAGGCTCTCCTTGATTGTAGGACTAATCCAACAAGGAAGCAACTAATCAGCTAGCTAACTTTCCTCCTAGCCACTCGCCTGCCCTTCCTGTGCCCGGGCTGCTCGCTCGGCCGTTGCTCGCTCGGCCGCCCGGCGCACGTCGCGGGCTCTCCTGCGCCTGGCGTATGTGCGACCGCACATGACATCTCTCCTGCCGTCGAAGACCAGCTCGTCCTCGAGCTGAAAAGTGGGAAAGCGAGCACGGAAGTCGTCGAAGTCCTCCCAGCTCGCAGATGCCGCCGGCTCGTCTTTCCACTAGACCAGCACCTGTCGCACTCCGCGTGCCAGCCGGGCAGCGGTGATCTTGTCAGGCGCCAGCACCACGGCGCCGTTGTGGGTTGGTGGCAGTGCCGGGGGCGTGGCTGGGGGCGTGCCGACAAACTTCTTGAGCACCCCAACGTGGAACACATCATGGAGGCGGGCCCCCTGGGGAAGCTGCAGCCGGACAGCCACGTCGTTGATGACCTCCTCGACGCAGTACGGCCCGACGAAACGTGGCTTGAGCTTGCCGGCGGTGGTACGTGGCAGGGATGCCGCTGGGCGCTGCCGGAGACGAAGGAGTACCCAGTCACCTACTTGGTACGCCACCGGGCGATGATGCTGGTCGTAGACACGCTTCTGGACCGCCTGTGCTTGTTCGAGGCGATAGCGGACGTCGTCGAGGAAGGCTGCGCGGTCCTCCATCTCCTGGGCAACAGCAGCCACGCGCGTCTCGCCGAGCTCATACGAGCGGATGGTCGGCGGGTCACGGCCATAGACCACGCGGAACGGTGTCTCCCGGAGTGACGATTGGAAGGCGGTGTTGTAGGTGTACTCGGCCCACGGGAGCCAACGGAGCCACTGCCGAGGACGGTCGCCGGTGAAGCAGCGGAGGTACATGACGATCACCCGGTTGGCGGCCTTCGTCTGGCCATCCGTTTGCGGATGAAATGCCGACGACATGAAGAGCTTGGTGCCGGTGAGGCGCATGAGTTCGGTCCAGAACGCGGACGTGAACACCGGGTCGCGGTCCGAGACGATGGACTGCGGAACGCCATGAAGGCGGACGATGTCGGCGAAGAAAGCTTGGGCGACGGTCTCGGCAGTGTAGGGGTGCGCCAGCGGGATGAAGTGGCAGTACTTGCTGAAGCGGTCGACGACGGAGAGGATGACCGTCTTGCCCTGCACCCGTGGCAGCGCCTCAATGAAGTCGATGCCGATGTCGGCCCAAACGCTGGAAGGGATTGGCAGCGGCTGGAGCAGACCGGCTGGCCTCAAGTGGTCTGACTTGTACTTCTGGCATGTGGCGCACGCCTTCACAAATTCCTGCACCAAACGACGCATGTTGGGGAAATGAAAGTCACGCCGTAGACGGTGCAGCGTGCGGTGGACGCCTTCATGGCCGTCGTCGTGGACCGCGGCCAGGATCTCCTGAAGGAGTGGCGATGCGGCTGGGATGTAGAGGCGGCCCTCCAGGGCGACCATGCCGTCGGTGATGGTCCACGGTGCGGTGCGGGTTTCCGCACGGAGCTCGTCGTGGATGGCGACCAGCGCTGGATCAGTGGCCTGGGCGTGGCGGAGGCGCTCGATGAAGTCGAACCGGGGCGCCGAGATGGCCAGCAGCTCGCCCTCGTTGTCGCGGCGGGAGAGAGCGTCGGCGACGGTGTTCGTGGCGCCCGAGCGGTACTCCACCGTGAAGTCGAAGCCCAGGAGCTTGCCGACCCAGTGGTGCTGCGGTATCGTGGCGAGGCGTTGGTCGAGGAGGTATTTCAGACTGTAGTGGTCCGTCTTGACGAGAAAGCGGCGCCCCCACAAGTAGGGCCTCCAGTGCCGGACCGCCTGAACGAGGCCAATGAGCTCGCGCTCGTAGGCGGCCAGGACGCGGTGACGTGGTGCCACTGGCCGGCTGAAGTAGGCCACCGGGTGTCCCTCCTGGACGAGAACGGCCCCAAAGCCGAACGTCGACGCGTCGCACTCCACGACGAACAGCTTGGCGAAGTCGGGCATGGCGAGGACGGGGGCCGACGTGACCGCCGCCATGAGTGCCGAGAACGCCGCGGCAGCTGCGTCGTCCCACGAGAAGCCATCCTTCTTGAGAAGCGCAGTCAGGGGCGCAACCACCGTGCCATAATTATGCACGAACTTGCGGTAGTACCCCGCGAGCCCGAGGAAGCCACGAACAGCACGGGCGGAGCAAGGAGCCGGCCAGTCACGAATGGCCTGCACCTTGGCCGGATCCATGGCGACGCCCGCAGCGGAGATGATGTGGCCAAGGTAGGCGACGGCGGGGGCACCAAAGGAGCATTTGGTGTGCTTGACGAAGAGCTGGTGGCGGCGGAGCTTGTCGAGGACAGCACGAAGATGGCGCAGATGATCCGCCCATGTCTTGCTGTAAATCAAAATATCGTCAAAAAATACCAAGGCGAAGCGGCGGAGGAACGACCGGAGTACGTCGTTCATCAAGGCTTGGAATGTGGCCGGCGCGTTGCAGAGTCCGAACGCCATGACCAAGAACTCGTACAGGCCGTCATGCGTGCGGAACGCCGTTTTGTGGACGTCCTCGGACCGCATGCGGACCTGGTGGTACCCCGACTGCAGATCCAGCTTGGAGAAGAATTTGGCGCCATTGAGCTCGTCCAGCAACTCATCCACCACCGGTATCGGGAAGGCGTCCTTGACCGTCATCGCGTTCAGGGCCCGGTAGTCGACGCAGAAGCGCCATGAACCGTCGGGCTTCTTGACGAGGAGGACCGGCGACGAGAACGGCGAGTCGCTGCGGCGGACGATCCCATGTTCAATCATGGCGGCACATTGCCACTCCAATTCGTCCTTGTGGGCAGCCGGGTACCGGTAGGGGCGTACGGCTACCGGCTGCGCATCGGGCTTCAGCAAGATGCGGTGGTCGTGGGCGCGCTTGGGGGGTAGGCCGGTCGGTGTGGCGAAGACCCCCGCAAACGCGTCTAGGAGGGCCTCCAGAAGGGGCTCGCCAGCTGCCAGGGCACTCAAGGCGGGGCCCGCCGCGGTGGGCACGCCAGCCCAAGAGACGGTGCGGCCCTCGCGTTGGAATGACATGCGCCGGTTGGCCAGGTCCCAGACAATGGGCCCCAGCGCTCCGAGCCACTTGGTGCCGAGGACGATGTCGTACCCAGCCAGGGGCATGACGAAGAGGTCCACCGGGAACGGGTCACCGGCGATGAGCAGTGGCGCGTCGCGGATGACGCCGGCGCAGGTGATCCTCTCGCCATTGGCGACCATGGCCGTGAGGCGGGGCCGCTGACGGAGAGGCAGTCCGGACCGCCGCGCTGCCTCCTCGGAGATGAAATTGTGGGTGCTGCCGGAGTCGAGGAGGGCGACGAGCGAGGCAGCCCCCAGCGCCACCGCGAGCTGCATGGTGTTCGCCATGGACACGCCGGCCACGGCCTATAGCGAGAAGCAGGGAGCCTCCTTGTCCCCCGCTTCAGCGGCGTCGTCGGTGTCGTCGATCTCCACACCGTATACGAAGAAGATCCGCTTGCAAAACCTGTTATGGCCACGAGAGTACTTTTCATCACAGTTAAAACATAGGCCAACGCGACGACGTTCCGCCTGCTCCGCCGTGGAGAGGCGCCGCTGGTTGCCCTCGCGGCGTCCCTGGTCGGCACCCGCCGGTGGCGCGGGCAGCGCCAGCTGCTGGGGCGGCGCAGGAAGAACCGGGCGAGGCGGCGGCGACGGCAGCAGACCACGCGCGGCGGGCCGAGCCGGGGCCTGGGCCTGCCTGTCGATCTCCATGAGCTCCACCTGGCGCGCCAAACTCATCGCGTTGGCGTGTGTCTCGGGGTTGTGGATGCGCACCGCATGACTCAGAGGCGGAAGGAGGCCGCCGGTGTAGAGCTGGACCCGTCGGATCTCGTCAAGCCGGCCGACGCGGGGAAGGAGTGCTTGGAACCGATTGGAGTACTCCTCCACCATCCCGGTACGCCGGCACTCCGAGAGCTCGAACAGGGGGGCCGATCGGAGAGGAGGGCCAAACCGCAAATGGAGGAGTTCCTTGAATCGACCCCAGCGCGGCGTGCCTTCATCCTCCTGGAGCTGGACGTACCACAGCTGGGCCACGTCTTCGAGATTGAACGAGGCCATCCATACCTTCTCTTCCGGCATGGTTCTCTGTTGGTGAAAGTAGGACTCACATCGGTTGATGAAGATCAGCGGATCGGATTTGCCGTCGAAGCGCGGGAAGTCCATCTTCTGGAACCGCGGTGGCCGGTCGTTGTGATGGATGCCGTCGGTGGGCCCGGCACCCGCCGAGGAAGAGCTCGACTTGTCCTTCAGGGATGCCAGGTCGGCCTTCATGGTCGCCATATCCGCGGACAGATCCTGGAGCATCTTGGTGAGGTCGGCGATGGCTTGTTCCCCCATGATCGGCTGGGCAGCGGTGGATGCGGTGGAGGAAGACGGGGATGGCGGTGGTGAGGATGGTGGTGCGGCGGCGGTGGATAGGCTGGTGGAGCGGGAGCGAGGCGGCGAAGTTCGCCGGACTCGTGATACCAGGTTGTCAAGGGCCTCAAACCCCTAACTGGCCGGACCTCGGCTACGTAGCTCGTAGCCGCCGTCCGTCACGCCGGCGAGGTTATGCCCCTCGGCCGTCGGCTTAAGAGAGAAAGAGATTAGGGATAACTTCTTCGTTGATCTCAATTGTCCCAGCGTACATGCATATATGGCCCGTGGCCTAACAGATGGAGAATGCTCTCCTTGATTGTAGGACTAATCCAACAAGGAAGCAACTAATCAGCTAGCTAACTTTCCTCCTAGCCACTCGCCTGCCCTTCCTGCGCCCTGGCTGCTCGCTCGGCCGCTTGGCGCACGTCGCGAGCTCTCCTGCGCCTGGCGTATGTGCGACCGCACATGACACTCTCCCTCCACAACAGCCGGCACCACCACCACCTCCACAGTCGTGGCAGCCGCAGGCGATCTTTCCCTACGGCATGCCCCAGACCAGCGGGACGGGGGTGCCCCTCCACTTGCTGCGGTCCCAGGGCGTCCCCATCCAGCAGATCAGGTTCCCGTCGTCGCCGTCACTGCTTCCGGCTTTGGATCGCTGGTTCGTCGAAACCCATCTACACGGCGCCAGTACCCAGCCGCACCTACCACCGCTCCCGACCACCGGGGTTGTCATGGCGCGGCGCCCTGGCTCCGGGCGTCCTCGACGGCGGGGTGGACGGCCCCTTGTTCCACGGCGGCAGCCTGATGCCGACGCTCTCCGCCGCGTCGCCCTCGCTGGACAGCACGGGCGCGGCGCCCTCGGCCGCTGCACAGGACCCGCCGCCCAAGTTTTACAAGTTGGAGTTCGCCACATACGGTTGAGGAGGCACATCCCTCCACCTCGTTCTCCATAGAAAGTCCTCCGCTCTTCTCCGTGCGGTGCAAACCAGCAGCCGTCTGGCGGGGAGAAGGCGCCACTGGCCGTGAGGGCGCCTCCGCTGGTCGCTGTTGCGACCACTTCCAGGTGGCCATACACATGCACCCCTTGCGTCTACATGGTGTCCATGGGATCCAGGAGGATGTATACATGCAGGTTTGGCGAGTGGATGGTGTCCACCTTATGTTCAGGAGTCAAAAATAAAGAGTCCCAGTCTATTTTAGGTTGAGAATAATAAAATAAGCCAAGATGTAAAAGGCTTGTTTTTTAGGTGTTAGGAGTCGAGTCAGCGTTATAAGTTCGTTAGGTTGCAGCTCGAGGACGAGTTGCATGTCCAGGTGGGGTGTAGTGTTGGAGTACGTCAGGGGCCTATTGGGCCTGGGATGGCTGTATAGCCCATTAGTGTTAGGGTTAATTAGAGATAAGGGCCCTTTACTTAAGGGTCAAGTAAGCCTGGCTTGGGAGTCAAGTAAACCTCTCTATATAAGGAGAGGAGATGTATCAATCTAATCAAGCAAGAATTAAGAAGGAAAACCCTTCCCTCTTGCCCGGCCGTGGGCAAACGCCCCGCGGCCGGCTCTCTCTCTCACCCCTGCAGCCCTAGCCATGAACAGTACCCGCGGTACTGTAGCGTGGCAGCCGCCGTCACTACCCTCGACTCTCTCCTCTCAATCCTAGCAACCACATAACAGATACACTGTCCATGGATCCAACGATCAGTCCAAAACAACGTGCGATTCCCATTGCCTACTTTCGATACAACAGCCACCGAGAAGAAGGCATTAACTTGGTCCGGGATCTGAATAGGAAGGGCTGCCCAAGGGCGGTGAGGTTCAGTTTTTTTCAGCCAAACCCACCTCATCCTTAGTGCCCAGCCGAGATGTTTGAGATCAGAAATTCCAAGTCCACCATGCTGAGGGGGGCGGGTGACCTTTCCCCAAGCCACAAGACAATGTCCTCCACGGGCATCTTTGCGGCCCCTCCAAAGAAAACTTCTCCGAAGCTTGTCCACGGCTTTAATAGCCCATGGTGGGAAATCAATCGCCATCGCCAGATAAATAAGCATGGCAGTGAGAACAAACTGCACCTGAATTCTTCGTCCTGCCCGTGTCATGAGATTTGCTTTCCATCCTGGTAGCTGATCAGCAATTCTATCTATAATAGGTTGGACTTGTTCTTTAGTTAACTTCTTGAGGGAGAGAGGCAGCCCCAAATACTTGCAAGGAAAATTCATGACAGCACAAGGGAGAAGTTCCTGTACCAATGCCAATTCTGTATCCCCACACCTGATTGGTAACACATTGCTTTTCTGCAAATTGGTTTTGAGGCCTGAAGCTTCACCAAAAAGTTGGAGGATGCTCATTATGACATTTATATCCATTGCTTCCAGGCGGAGAAAAAGAACCACGTCGTCCGCATAGAGGGAAATGCGATGTTGGAGAGCTCGAGATGAAAGTGGCTGCAACATACCATCAGCGGCTGCCTTGGCTACCATATGCCCCAACACATCCATAACTAGAATAAAAAGCATGGGCGATAACGGGTCACCTTGTCTTAATCCTCGCCGGTGAGTAATACGCTCCCCAGGTATCCCATTCAACAGCACTTGAGTAGAACAGGAGGAGAGTAACCCACTGATTATGTCCCTCCAAATTTGGCCATAGCCTAAGTGCTGCAAGACCTCTAGCAAAAAGGGCCAAGAAACTGAATCAAAAGCCTTCGAGATATCTAATTTTAAAAGGATTCTGGTTTGCTTTTGTTGATTGAGAAATCTTGCTGTTTGCTGAACTAGCATGAAGTTGTCCTGAATGAAGCATCCCTTTATAAATGCACTTTGATTAGGAGACACCATCTGCTGCAGCCGGCATGCAAGTCGATTCGCCAACAATTTAGTGTTCAACTTAGCAAAACTATGAACCAGGCTGATAGGCCAAAAATCTCTTGGCTGCTCTGCTTCCTCTTTCTTAGGTAGAAGGGTGATGTAGGCTGCATTAAGCACTTCAAAACCTGCAAATCTCCTACTCCACACAGCAGAAACTGCAGCCATGATATCACTCTTTATGATCGGCCAGCAGACCTTGTAAAACCGACCAGTAAACCCATCTGGACCGGGCGCTTTATCTGGAGGCAGCTGCTTGATTGTGTTCCACACCTCTTCCTCTGTAAAAGGGAGCTCAAGGGCGGCCAGATCGTGGGGGAGGATTCCCAGCTCATCAAGGTTGATGGTGCGCTCTCTGTCCAGGGTGGTTCCAAGTAAATTCTCATAGAAATCATCAACCAATCTTGCTTTGTCTTCATGTTTGGTGTAGATTTGGTCTCCTGAAACAAGCTTGCCAATGAAATTCTTCCTCTTGCGGTGACGGGCATGGAGTTGGAAAAGTTTTGTTTTGGCGTCCCCATCACGTACCCAGTCAATTCTTGAGCGAAGACGAGTAATAGTCCGCTTGAGGGATGCAAGAGCAAGGCTGTGCTTCTTAAGACTGATTTTCAGCCAGTTTTCCCTTGGTGAGAGGGTGTGACTGTCTTGTGCGATCACCAATTGATGGAGGATTTCATGGGCAAGGGGTAGCTGAGAGTTAACATGACCAACAGTTTTATCACTACAACTCTGTAAAGCTTTAGTAGCAGCTTTGAACTTGAAGTCCAAGGTGAGAAAAGGACAAGGACCAGCCTGCACTGAAGCCCAAGCATCTGCTATGGTGTCCTGATACCCCTCAAACTTAGGCCAAAAAGATTCGAAATGGAAGCGTCTACGGCCCAATTTATTATCCTGAAGTCCAAGCAAAAGAGGGCAATGGTCTGAGTCTTCCGAAGCCATGCTTTGCAGTAAACAATTTGGGAAAAGGTCCTCCCAGTCCACTGAACAAAACACCCTGTCCAACTTAACCAAAGTAGGATTCGTTTGCTGATTTGACCATGTATATTTCCAACCATGCAGGGGAATTTCCTTGATAGCTAGGGTCATTAATTAGACGACGTCTGAAACGACCCATCATTGCCCGATTGTAGTTATCGTTATTTTTGTCTTCCTCTTTGTAAATCAGGTTGAAATCTCCTGCTAGAACCCATGGTCCAGGACAACCCCCTCGGATATCTCTTAGCTCCTGAAGAAACTGAATCTTTCATCCATGCCCTGAGGACCATACACACAGGTTAACCACCAGGAAACTCCATTAGTCGGGCAGAACTGAATGGTCATGCTGTTGGCATTCACGTGGCAAGCTCCTGCATTACCAAGATGATGACACCAAGCAACGAGAATTCCACCACTAGCACCTACAGAAGGGAGCTCAGCAAACTCTGAGAAATCTGTCCCCAGAGCAGATAGGAGCACTCGCCTGGAGGATGTAGAGATTTTCGTTTCCTGGATGTACACAATATCTGACCGGGAGGCTTCCACAAGAGTACGAAGAGAATCTTGCCTTGCTGTAGAATTGAGGCCTGTTACATTCCAAATTAAAATTTTGGCTGGATCCATTGGAGCAGCTCATGCTACCACTACATCCTCACAAAACTCAGGGATGGACCAATTGAACAAGGCGGCCAAACCAAGCAGATATCAGAAAGCGGGTTCTTAAACAGCTTACTGTATTCATCTTCAGCCTGCTGATTGACACCATTCTGCTCAATAATGATTTCCAGCGAGTGCGTGACCTTCTTCGATCGTCGTGCCCAGTCCGCCGGCTGGAGCTCAGGCACAGCACCCGCAAGGTGTCGACTGCGCCGTGGGGTCTCACCCGGTGGCAGTGTTTTTTTGCGACGTTTGCTGATGGCGGGGACAGGCAGCAGACCTGCTGTCCGACGGGAGAGCTTGCTGATGAAGGCGTCGTGGTTCGAAGGCGTCACAGCTGGGGACGGAGCCGGAGCTGCCACATCCCCCGCCGGGACGCACGGAGATTTGGGGATGGCCTCAGGTTCCAGCTCTGTTGTCAGCACTGTTGTGGTGGCCTCTGGGTGAGTAGCCCCGCGTCGGCGAGAGCGGCAACGAGAGTAGACTTGTAACGGCTTCGCAGAGCGTTTGCCCAACCCTGGCGACCTTGGGGGATTTCCTTCGGTGGCCAAAATTGAGGTGGGAAGCAGCGGCAAGCATGGTGAGGCCGTCAAGACTAGGGGATGCCCCTCCGTTGCCTCACCATGGCTTCCTTCAGTGGCTATGCTTGAGGTGGGATGTGGCAGCGAGCATAGTGAGGCCGGCAAGACTAGGGGATTCCCCTCCGTTGCCTCACCATGGCTTCCCTCAGCGGCCATGCTTGAGGTGGGATGCGGCGGCAAGCATGGTGAGGCCGACAAGACTAGGGGATTCCCCTCCGTTGCCTCACCATGGCCCACGGCGAAAGTGTCAGCGATTGGGCCATGTGTCTCTACAGGTCCAGAAACATCCCTGTCCATCGGCCCAGAAAGAGCAGCATTTGATGGGCTGGGCTGGGCTGGACAAGATCAGACTTCAAATCAGTCCAGGAATCCTTCATCTGCCCAAGGGAGGCCAACCCATCGTCAACCTCAAACCTCACGAGGGTGGGCGAGATAACCGAAGGGCCAGCCTCGTTAGGCACAACAGCAGCAGCAATGACTGGGCTCCCCTCATTAAGATCCATTGAGCCGTTAGCAGGAACAGCCGCTGTCGAATCGAGCACGGGTGTCTCCTCGGAAATCAACCTGAGGGGGCCAAGTTCAATGTGATGGCTGTCTGGGGGCGCGCGTGCAGCCTCCTGGGCATTGGCGCACGGTTCTAGCGTAATCGTCGTAGAGGATACCGTCACGTGTATTGCACACGAAGCAGGCGGGCCCACACGTTCATGAACCGACCGGCGCTGCGAACCCATCGAGCCGTCAGCCGCTCTGTTGGCCGCCGTCCCGGAGTTAGGCCGCATCGAGGGAGAGCGAAGCCGGTGCCGCCGCCTAGCAGATGCATCCTCATCACTGCCGTCCCCAGGAGGAGGGGTAGGAGGAGGCCTAGGAGTAGTCCCATGGGGTCCGAGAATCGTCGTAGAGCGGACGTTGATCGGGTACGCCAACAACCGCGTCACTGGAGGGTCTTCCACGACGGCGACGGGTGGCTCAGCGGCCCAAAGATCCTTAGCTGTTAATTGCAGAGGGATCCAAGCACCAGGCCGAACATCGGAAGGGATATAGATCCACCAAATTCACAGTATCAGGATGAACTTGTTGAATCCAAGCGTGAGGGCTCAAGAACTATTCCACTGTAGACGTTTCCCAGACATGAGCGGGGATACCAAAGAGCTCCAGGTCGACCAAACATGGAAGCACCCTTCATGCTGCGCCGGCTTGACGTGTCCACCGTTGGCAAAGTAGACTGAGCCCCTGTGAGCGAAGCGGTTGCCGCAGCCCTCGTAGACTCTCAACCAAGGCAGTGTTAGGGAAGACCATCAAGTATCTTGAAGAGGAGGCACGACGGAGGACCAGAGAGGCAATCAGAGCTGCCACTTCATCGACCCGATCACTGTGACGATCACTGCATGAGCCAAGTCTTCCTCTGGCTTGGCAATGCAGTCACTCCAATCAATGATGCATGGGAGGGGTCTCGCAACTTCCAGGGCAACATCTGGAGTGGTAGTAGAGACAACCTCCAGTGAACGTTCAGCCGCCGGAGGGGAGCCATCAAGGCCCTGATTTGGTCGTTGATGACAGCGCGGCTTTCTTCGCTGGCACCTCATGCCCTGGCTAGATTTAGGACGCCGCCCATCATGATCACCGTGTTGGCGATAAGACGACCACGCCGGTCCCAGATACGGAGCACTCCATGATCAATCTCCACCCTGGAGCCTCCTTCGTCGAGCTGTCCCAAACTCATAATCGAGTTCCGGAGCGCTGGGATGTAGAAGACGCCATGGAGGACGCGCTGCTCCCCGTTCTTGGCCTGGAAGACGATGGAGCCGGTCCCCTTGATCTCCACTCGAGACGAGTCGCCGAAACGCACCGTGCCGCGCGCCGTGGTGTCGAGCTCGGCGAAGAGCTCCTGGCGGCCGGTCATGTGAAGCGTGGTCCCGCTGTCGAGGTACCAGCCGTCGAGCGCCTCCTCGTTGGCCCTGGTGTTGAGGAAGACACGCGCGCGCGGCTCGTTGATGTCGAGGGAAGTCGTGGCCTTGGAGCAGACGGCTTCGGCCTTCTCATCCAGCTCGAGGAAGCCATGGGCGAGGAACAGAGCACCATCATCGTCCTCGGCTTCTGCGACGTGCGCAGCACCGCCACGCCCACCACCGCGCCGTCCACCTCGATCACCTCCAACACGGTTGCCTCCTCCGCGGTCACCACCACTGCGATTGCCTCCTCCGCCTTGGTTGCCACTGTCGCCGCCGCGGTCACCACCACCACGGCGCAGCTGGCGGCAGTCGCGCGCCCAGTGGCCGCGATCACCACAGTTGAGGCAGGTGTCGTCGTCTGCCCCGCGATCGTCGCCACCGCCTCTGTCTCCTCCGCCGCGATTGCCCTTCCCGCGCTGCTTCTTGCCGCCGCGTGGACGACGTCGCGGTTCCTTGCCTGCTGCGGAAGCGGCAGCCTCCTTCTCCTTGGCATGCCACTGCTCCCTTGTCAGCAGCAGGCTGCTGATGGCGGCCGGTTCCACGGCCAGCGCCTCCATGTCGTCCACCGTCTTCAAACGCCCAGACACCTCGATGGTGAGGTCCTGGAAGTTGAGAAGCGTCTCGATGGCGATCCGGAGCTGGGCGTACTTCGGCGGCACGGCGCGCAGGAGCCTCTCCACCGCGCGCTCTTCATCGATGTCGTTGTCACCGTGGAGAAGAAGCTGCTGCTTCAGGGCCATCAAGCGAAGAGTGAAGTCCTCGATCTGCTCACCCGGACGGAAGGCGAGCTTCTCCCAGTCGCTGTGGAGTCGCTGGAGCGTGGCACGGCGCACCCGATCGACGTCGATCCGTGCGGCGGCGATGGAGTCCCAGGCCTCCTTGGCTGATCCCTTCTTGGACAGCGGCATCTGCATCTCCTGTGGCACGGCGGCGATGATCGCCTCCACCGTGCGCCTGTCCTCATGGTACGGCAGGTCCTGGTACTCGATCGCGTCCCAGAGTTGCCGCGCTTGGAGCTTCAGCTTCATGATCGAGGCCCACTCATGGTAGTTTGACTTGGTGAGCATCGGCCAGGTGGAGCTTGAGCCAGAATCCTTGTATACGGTTTGGATCACCGGCGAGCAGCCCCTGGCCCGTCCGCGGTGGCAATCCTGATTCCGATTGGGCGACCGCGTCTGCCTGCGCTCGCGCTCCGGGCTCCTCCGTGGACGCGGGCGGCGATCGCGCGGCGGATCCTCCGCCAACTCTCGACGCAGAGCCGCGGCCGTGGCGGCCGCGTTCCGAGCTGCTGTTGTTGCGGCCTCCGCGGCCTGCTGCACTTGCGTGGCTGCGGCCTCTGCCGCGGCCAGACGCTGCGCACGCTGCTCGGCGGCGGCGGCGGCTGCTGCTGCTCGTTCTGCGGTGGTGGCCATGCCTCTCCCTTTCTCTCTCAACCCCGTGCTCTGATGCCAATTGTTGGCGATAAGACGACCACGCCGGTCCCAGATACGGAGCACTCCATGATCAATCTCCACCCTGGAGCCTCCTTCGTCGAGCTGCCCCAAACTCATAATCGAGTTCCGGAGCGCTGGGATGTAGAAGACGCCATGGAGGACGCGCTGCTCCCCGTTCTTGGCCTGGAAGACGATGGAGCCGGTCCCCTTGATCTCCACTCGAGACAAGTCGCCGAAACGCACCGTGCTGCGCGCCGTGGTGTCGAGCTCGGCGAAGAGCTCACGGCGGCCGGTCATGTGATGCGTGGCCCTGCTGTCGAGGTACCAGCCGTCGAGCGCCTCCTTGTTGGCGCTGGTGTTGAGGAAGACGCGCGCGCGGCTCGTTGATGTCGAGGGAAGCCGTGGCCTTGGAGCAGACGGCTTCGGCCTTCTCATCCAGCTCGAGGAAGCCATGGGCGAGGAATATAGCACCATCATCGTCCTCTGCTTCTGCGATGTGCGCAGCACCGCCATGCCCACCACCGCGCTGTCCACCTCGATCACCTCCAACGCGGTTGCCTCCTCCGCGGTCACCACCACCGCGATTGCCTCCTCCGCCTTGGTTGCCACCGCCTCACCACTTCCGTCGATTCAGGACGCTGTCCCTCATGAACACCGCTCACCACACCCGTCGGAAGAGGCCGTTGCGGGGGAGCAGCTTCTGCAGGGGTAAGCCGCCGCCAAACCGGAAGCAGTGGCTGTGGACGTTGCGCCGCGCCATCACCGCTCACCAAAACCGCCGGAGGAGACCGTCGCAGGGGAGTAGCTTCAGCGGGATGCATAGGCCTCGGGCTATTCCGCCTCCAGACTGATAGACGACGCTGAGGGCACTGCACCACATCGCCGCCCGCCAAACCCGCCGGGGGAGGTCGTTGCTGGCCAGCAGGACGACGAGGCCCCGAGCGAACCCCGCCACCACCACCAGCCACGCTCAGGCACTTGTAGGTTGGATGGCCTAAAGCGTGGCAGAGGAAGCAGCGGGTCTTCTGACGGCACAGGGCAGCTGTGTGCGAGGCGGAGAAGCAATTGAAGCATTTGCCAGTAAGGTCGACGGGAACCGGACGTCGTGGATTAGCCGCCTTGCGCCGCCGTTGCCTGGTGCACCGCCGTTCAAACCTCTGCCAGCCATCCGAATCCGTGCGACAGGCAACGTGCGGTCCACCGGAACCGCGTCACCCAGGAGCCTGACGGAGGAGGATGATCTTGGCAACGTTGTAGGCCACCGCCGCCGCCGTTGTGTTCCTAGCCATCTCAGCGGGCACAGCACCAGCAGCCGAGGTAGCCGAACCAGCCGAGGAAGCCGAACCAGCCGCCCCCGACGCTTCGGGAGATCCGACCTTAGGACGACGTCGCGGAAGGAAGGCGAGCTTCTTTCGCTCCAGCGCTCCTGCTTTGAGCGGCCACGAGCGGCGTGAAGAGGCAAGGAGGAGGCGGAGGGGGAAACCGCCGCCTTTGAGGGGGAGGAGGATGTGGCCGCCGGGATCGGGATGATCTCCGGTGCGGGGCTGGTGGAAGGCGAAACGTCGGGAGGGGAAGCGACGGGAGCCATACTTTTAGAAGGGTGTTTTTTAAATATTCTACAGCCATTGACGTTGTATTTCACTGCTACTTTACTAAATGTCCACTGTAATTTAATTTACTACATTTTGGGGCAATGAGCGTTTGCATGCGGACCATTATTTTTCATTTATGAAAATCAATATAAAACAAATAATAGATAATTACATTTGATAATAATTAGTCTATCAATGCCATTCTCAAATATCAAGTGACAAATTTGAATACTTTCATGTATAATGATAATGAAGTAGTGGTAGGAATTTTAAAGTTTGACTATATATGCATTTTGGGTTTATTTGGTTGCCTGCATATTTGCATAACCCATTATCCAGGCCCCCGCAGTGCAATTCGTCCCTGTTTGGATACCTTCACAGGTCCATATGCAGGCTAGCACTGTCCTCAAAGCAAGGTCAACCCGCATGCCACTATTCAGCCAAATCCTGCATATCCAGCTATGCACCCTTCCTCTTGCACCCGCACTGCAGCCCAAGACACAGTCCAGCCACTTATGCAGGAAACCAATCACACATAGCATTGTACAGCTTCCTATCTCGGCAAACCAAACAACATCAAATTGCATTGCATTGTCCAGGTTAAGAGTATGATGCGTAACCTCTAATGCAATGTAATACTAATGCGAGTTACCAATCAGACCCTATGAGATCCATTTTGGACGGACATGGTATAAAATATTCATGATTCACATATTGTGTTGTTGGGTATCTGTCATTTTAGTTATTGGATTTTTGTAGCATACCACATTATTATTCTTTTTGGTGTTTCTATCTACAGCTTTGTCACTTCGCAGAAATTCTCTTAGGGCTAGGTGGACATTGTTGTCCTTAAATTTTCTGGTTAATTTGATTCGTTGTATTGAAGCGCTGGCCTGGTGCTAGTGGTAGAGTCTTACCGTCTGTGACCGGAAGGTCCCGGGTTCGTGTCGTGGTCTTCTCGCATTGCACATGCGAGGGTAAGGTTTGCCACTGACATCCTTCCCCAGACCCCGCACAGAGCGGGAGCTCTCTGCACTGGGTACGCCCTTTTTTTTTATTCGTTGTATCACAACCATTTCCTTTCATGGTGTCTGAGATGCAAACCCTGAAACTAATTTTACTTTATGGTATGGTGTCTCTGAGTAAGTGATCAATTACAAGAAATTCGATGGCATGATTCCCATAATTAACAGGAATATTTCATTGGCTGGAGCACTTAAATATATTTATGGGCATTTAGCACCAGAATTTCTAGTTCCATTGATTCTTTGATTCATGTTGGCCAACTTAGGTTTAGTTCTAATAGGTTGCCTAGAAATTTAGGTCCTTCTGATGTGGCGTGAATTGCTTGTGTTATGCCACTTGTTTGTAAAATACCATGCTCAACTGTGACAATATTAGCAAAGGATTGGTTTGGTGTTCTTGAAAGAACATCTTTAGACCCAAGAATCAATATATGGTAACCATAATTTGCAACAACTGTAAGGAAGAAAGTTAAGACACATGATATGCACGTGAACATCTATCTTACGCAATATTTTGAAAAGGGCTAGTCTGGCGGATGGGCTCTGCATTGCTCCAGGTGTCTGTAGGCGTCAGCTAGGTGTTGCTACACATTTGTACTTTTTTGTGGATGGTTAGAGTAATGCCATGCAAAATAAAGGAAATTGAGAAAATCTGAAAAAAGTGATATTGCCATGCATTCATGAGTAATTTGTTTGTAGTTCATCTTTCTCCATCTCTGACTCCCATTTTCATACATATCAAGCTCAAAATATCTCTACCTGGGAAATAGCCAGGACAAAATGCCTAGGTGCTAGCAACACCTAGCGCCTATTGCCACCTTTTTAAACAGAGATATTACATATGGCCCACAGGTGAGGCTACAATGCTGGTGTAGTGTATCAGTCTGAAACTTCACCACTGTGCAAGCCAACTTGCAGTGAGAGAGCATAGGCCTGACTCTCTACTGCTTTTGTTATGAGTTAGTACAGGTAGTGTTAGTTGATGAAGTGCTAGTTGATGAAAGCCGGACAGGAGTGAATCAGAAAATGGAGTTATGGCGGGAGATTTTGGAGTCCAAAGGTTTTAGACTCAGTAGAACTAAAACTGAGTATATGAGATGTGACTTCGGCACTACTACTCGGGAGGAGAAAGATATTAGTTTGGAAGGTCAAATAGTGCCTAGGAGGGATACCTTTCGATATTTAGGATCATGCTACAGAGAGACGGGGATATTGATGAAGATGTTAGCCATAGAATCAAAGCAGGGTGGATGAAGTGACGCCAAGCATCTGGTGTCCTATGTGACAAAAGGGTACCACAAAAGTTAAAAGGCAAGTTTTATAGGATGGCGATTAGACCTACTATGTTTATGGTGCAGAATGTTGGCCTACGAAAAGACGATATGTTCAACAGATAAGTGTCGCGAAAATGCGTATGTTGCGTTGGATTTGCGGTCATACAACGAGGGATGGAGTTCGGAACGATGATATACGTGATAGATTAGTGGTAGCACCAATTGAAAAAAAGCTTGTCCAACACCGGTTAAGATGGTTTGGACATGTCCAACGGAGACCTCCAGAGGCACCGGTGCGTAGTGGAATCCTAAGCCAGGATAGTAATGTGAAGAGAGACAGAGGAAGACCAAAATTGACTTGGGTAGAGGCAATAAAATGAGACTTGAAAGAATGAAATATACCCAAAGACTTAGCCTTAGATAGGAGTGCTTGGAAAACAGCTATTCACATGCCTAAACCTTGATTGCTTCTGCTGGATCTCAACTCTAGCCTACCCCAACTTGTTTGGGACTAAAGGCTTTGTTGTTGTTGTTGTTGTTAGTACAAATAGTGTTGGCCCTCATGGGTTAGTAATTTCTTGTCTACAGTTCATGTAACAGAACTATTTGAGATTTTTAAATCTCAGCTTGCATATTTATAAAGAATTTTTCACATTTACAATTGATCAGCTCCTCTTTATTATATCCTTTGCATTGAATACATTTTCTGTTTCATGCAGATGTCCCTGTGATTTTGTGTATTCTTTGTGAGGCCATAAAATTTGCATGTAGTGGTTCCATCATAAATGGGCCACATTTTTCCATGTACCAAAGACTACCTTCTTGAAATGGCAATGACATTTTGATATGATGTGCTCATGGGTGCTTAACAAGGATAATCTTTTGTAAAGATGATCATATCCTACTTGATTAATGACATTTTGATATGATGTGCTCATGGGTGCTTAACAAGGATAATCTTTTGTAAAGATGATCATATCCTACTTGATTAATGACATTTTGATATGATGTGCTCATGGGTGCTTAACAAGGATAATCTTTTGTAAAGATGATCATATCCTACTTGATTATAGACAATACCAACTCTGGAACCAATTAGCAAACAAAAACACAGCTTAGGCTCTGGTGGTCTTTTGGCCAAGTTTCCTTTAGCCTTCCAGGGGGTGAGTGGGTGTCGGGTTGGGCTTCTCTAGTTCGGCCCATTGTACTCTTTTCTCTATCTTAATAAAATGACATGCAACTCTCTCCTGTTTGAAAACAAAATATGCCAGAGTTGGCTTTGTTGTTTCTTTTGTGCCATGCAAATAAAACTGTCATTTTCAAATGACTTTTGCAATTCCAGGAGCGGCATATGCCGCTGGAGTTGTTATATGGTCAAAGAATTGATGATTTATGTGTGGCAAGGTGCATGCCTAATTGCTAGATTTTAGCAATAAGGCAATTTCTGCAGAAGGTTCTTCAATAATGTGATACCTGGCATCTTTTAGTGGTAAGGGGAATTGGATATTGTTTATTTTATCCTTTTTGTAAATTGTTAATATTTGTTGGATCCTTGACCCTTAAGGCCTTAACATCTCTTGCTGACATGCTTGTCATGTCGCACAAAACAAATGACTTCACTTTTCATGTGAACGGTCCTCTAATTGATGTTTTATCCTGCTCTAGTTTGAGTGTTTATTTATTTAGGTATAATCCATCTAGTGTTCTTAGCTATTTCATTAATGCAGGCTACAAAGTTCACTTTGGCTTCAGTTCAAACCCCATCATATTGCCGCTGGGGCTGCATTCCTTGCTGCAAGGTTCCTCCACTATGACATCACATTCCATCCAAATTTCTGGCATGAATTCAAGACAAGTCCATACTTTGTTCAAGGTAACCGAGTGTTCTTTACTAGCAAGGTGAGTTTTGTTTTTATCCAACGATAGGTTTGACAGCACTATCTGTTGCACTTGCAGATGTTGTCCAGCAGTTGAAGGAGCTACTTAGGATACAAGATTCAATATATTTGCATAATACCCAGAGATCCTCTTAGTTTATATGTTGTGAGTAGTAACCACTGCCAAAAGTACGTACACATTGGGATGTGGTCACTTTCATCAATTACTGAACATCTTTCATTTGGTTTTTACAACCACAGAATGCTTCTATGTACAAAAGGGGAAGATCTTATTCAAAAGTTGCCCTTGAAGTTTTTGGGAAGTAAAAGCAAACAATCTTTATTAGTAGAAAAAATGTGTGATGCCTGAAAATGTTTATTGAATTCCTTTTAGTCTGCATGTTTCTGTGTACATTCCAGCCAGCTTATATATGCATGTTTTGTGCTTGTACTTTCTTTCGGTCTTCTGCAATGTTTTTTCCCATAGTAATGCTGGCGGTTCACCTTATAAAACAAAACAAGGTCAGTTCTGCAACTTCTGTTCTATTGCTCATTTTAATAGAGTGGTACTGACTGCCTGTGATGATTGGCTGTATGAGACAATACATGTCTGCATTTATATTATGGTATTGGTCCTGTTCGCGTTCCCTTAAATCCGACTTGATCCGCTTTCTTTTTTTCATTTGGAACAGTGTTTTCCTCTCACAAATTCCTTCAGAATTTCTCCAAACCATCCAAATTTCTCTAGAACCATACCATTCGAACGGGGCCATTATGTATCAAGTCATAACAAATAAGATCCAAGTATGGATGGAAGTATAGTGATTAGTAAAAGCATATTTGTATGCAGAGGGATGCTGCAGCTTTTTAATAAGCAGAATCGAAGCTTGAATTGAATAAGCAGCAGAGTATAAGTATACTATGCTTATCACCTGGTTTACCAAAAGGTGAATTTGGCACAATCACAAGGTGTGCCAAACAGTACTAAGTCCTTTAAGGATGGTTGCTGAGTTTTTTTTTAATCTTTTACTTGTACTTATCTAGAATATCATATATATTGATAATATAAGATTAGTGTTATTATATTTATCATGAAGTTATTTTCATATACCTTTGAAGTAATATAGGTCATATATATGTTGCTAGTAATATCCTTTGTTTCACTATGTTCATGCACACCATATGCACAAACTAGCTGAAAAAAATCAAAGTGAAGTGATTCTATACCCTTCAATAAATAACGTGATGCAACATTTTATTTTCCTTTGAAAGCATTTAATAACACTCTGCTGCTAGCAGAAATAACACAAGTTTTATATCGAATGGACTAATGCATGTGAGATGTATATATTGTGTTGTTCTAGGCCTCAGCCTTGGCAACACTGGGCTGTCGCTTCAAGTAACTGAAAGCACAAGAATGAACAAACGAAAGGAACATGGAAAAACAAAAAGGCACTTACAAGCAATTGAAGGAATTAAGGTTTTTCATTCCTCTCCTTTACACAGCTCACTTGGAGCTCTATTTATGCACATCTGTATCTTTTACAAGGACTAAAATGCCCCCCTAAGCGGAATGGACCGAGGATGGCGCTAGTCCCCTAAGTTGTGAAATGCACCCTCGAAATATTATGATAACGATTTTCATTTTTGCGTAAATATGTTTTATTTATTCTCGCTGTTATATAGTTTTTATTATATATGTATATACATTTATTTATTTTTATTTTTGCTTTATTTAATTTTATTGTTTTATTTATTTTTTAAAATTGAATTGACGTGACGTCTAGAGTACTGGTTTGGTTTCCGCGCTTCTTGGTTTTGGTCAATGTTCAAGGCGCTACATGCATTCTAAGGGCTGACCCTTAGCCTAGCGCCTAGAGCAGCCTACGCTTTCTAGACGTTTTGTATATATACTAATATACATATATTTATATTTTAAAAGAAAAAATAAACAATTAAATAGTGGCCTTAGATAGATAGAAAGGTTGGCTTAGAGAGATAGAAAGGCACAAGAGGCAGCAGTCCAGCCCACTATTTCATCCTTATCCCACTCTAGGTCTCCAACCATATCCATCTACTTGTCTTCCGCATGACGCTGCATCTCGGCCCGCATCCTCTCGACACCGCAAGCCGCATTCCTTTCTCCCGCATCAGCCGCCGCTGCCACCGATTCCTCTTGCTCTCCTCTCCGGCATCTCTCTCTCTCTGCTCTAGTGCGCGCCCGTCGCTGCTCGCGCCCATCGCCGCTCGTAGCTCCTCCCCCACCGGCGACTTCCCGCTGCGGCAATTTATCGCACGTTCGCGCCGCCTAGCGCCGCCTTGGACCTGGATGTCCGCCTATCCCCATAGGCCAGGTGAGAACCCATCGACTAGCGACTAGTTTTGCCATGGTGCGCCTAAGGCATCGCCTTTTTGAACTTTGGTTTTCTTGCCACGACTCTTGGTCTTCCCCTGGGCTGCTATATAAGCCCCCGCCATCTGTTGCTCTGAGTTGCGCCTCTTGTGTTTCAGCTTTCAAGCGTTTGTCTGGAGCTTCCTGTGCTTTCGGCTTGCGTTTCGCATCTTTCGGCAGTTTTCTTGCTTTGCTTTCGGCCGTTGATTCGGTAATTTTTCTTGTTGTCTTAGCTACTTCATTTTTCATCTTCTTCAATGTTTAGCGTTTGTGATTTTGCCATCTCTTTAGATGGCACGCTCGGTAGAGACGTCTTTGTTGTCCGATTCTTCAATTGGGAGCGACAACGACTCAAGGTATTCAAATCCAAGGACCTCCGGTGGTTGTGCCGTTGATAGGACGAATGGTGATTCGTTAGGGACTTCAGCTGTCCAACAGTAGACCTTCCGCCTCGTCCTGCCGAAACATGGATAGTCCTGCTAGGGATTCATCCGGTGCCCATCCGGCAGATCCGAATGACTCTAGTACATCAGAACAGGTGTGGATTACGGATTCCGTTAACAACTCACCCGATCTGGCTCTGGTTGGAAATAGTTTCATTCTTGGACGGTCTTGGGTCACGCACAAGCAACTTCAGGACTTGTTAACAAAGGGTACATCGCTCTGGATAGCTTAGGGCATTCTCAATTTTGGCCTCCTGGCGTTGAGATTGTGCCGCAGCCTAAGTCATATGAGGTGGTAGTATTTGGCGACTTCTTTGTTGCTGGCCTGCAATTTCCTCTTGAGAAGTTTGTTTCCAACATGCTGGAGTGGTTCGAAGTACAGCTGCATCAGCTAACGCTGAATGCTATCGCTTGGCTTAGCATTTTCGTCATGGCTATGAAGATGATGGGTTGCGAACTCCTGGCGGATACGTTTGCTCGGTTTTACAAAATTCAGCAACGCTGAAACAAGGTCCAGGATCCCGAAATGGGCAAAGAAGTTTACTCTGATTTCGGTACTTATATATTCGTCCTTTCTTAGCGGTGGCGTTGGTGATACTAACGTTATTGGGAGGGTGAGTTGGATCTAAAGCCAGGTGAAAGTTCTACTTCGGTTTTGCTGAATTGATGAAATTCTAAGTGCTAACTTAGTTTATCAAGTGATCATGAGATAGATAGCATACTTCAAGTGATGAAGCAAATAAAGATCATAGCATGATGATGATGATACCATGATGATGATAAGTGCTTGGACTTGAAAAGAAGAAAGAGAAAAACAAAAAGCTCAAGGCAAAGGTATAAACCATAGGAGCTATTTTGTTTTGGTGATCAAACCACTTAGAGAGTGTGATCACATTTAGGTTTAATAGTCGTACTATTAAGAGGGGTGAAACTCGTATCGGAATGCGATTATCAAAGTGCCACTAGATGCTCTAACTCATTGCATATGCACTTAGGATCTAGTGGAGTGCTAACACCCTTGAAAATGTCTGTGAAAATATGCTAACACATGTGCACAAGGTGATACACTTGGTGGTTGGCACATTTGATCAAGGGTGGTGAAATTTAGGTGCAAGGGTAAGTAACTCCACCGGCGGAGTGTCCGCTCGTAGAGTACGGACAGTCCGACGGTGCGACCGACGCCCTAGACAGAAAAGACGAGGTCACTGGAAGTGACCGGACGCTGGCCTCGGTTGGACCGGCGCGTCCAGTCAGGTGTAGCAGCGAAGACGCTAGCGTCGGTCAAACAACCGGACGCTAGGTCGCTCTGTGATCGGATGCTAAAGAGCTACGTCCGGTCGAGTTGTCGGTCAGCACAGTAAGAAATCACAGTGTGATAGGACACTGGCAGGGTCCGGTCAAGCATGACCGAACGCGTCCGGTCGATAAAAATCGGTTTTGGAACCTTACTGTAAACGACCGGACGCTGGGTGTTTAGCGTCCGGTCAACTCAGGCGCAGTGTCTGGTCAAAACTGATGACCGTTGAAGTCAGGACACGTGGCTGGCTGCGAGCGACCGGACGTTGGGGGCTCAGCGTCCGGTCAACTGACCGGAGCGTCCGGTTAGCCCGCGTTATGCCTAGTAAAGGGATATAACGACTCTATTTCGTGGGGGCTTCTATTTAAGCCCTATGGCCGGCTATAACTCTAACTTTTGGTCGTTTTCATTGACATAGCAACCTTGTGAGCTTAGCCAAAGTCCTCCCACTCATCTTCATCATTGATTCATCATCATAGTGAGATCGGGAGTGAATCCAAGTGCATTGCTTGAGTGATTGTATCTAGAGGCACTTGGTGTTCGTGTTTCGCTGAGAATTTCGCTTGTTACTCTTGGTGGTTATTGCCACCTAGACGGCTTAGAGTAGCGAGGATCGCTAAGCGGAGGGTGGTGATTATCTCCGGCTCCGATCATGGTGATTGTGAGGGGTTATTGACCTTTCTCCGACAGAGAGCCAAAAGGTACTCTAGCGGATTGTTCGTGGTTTATGTGATCCTCATCTTTGTGTTGGTTGTGCGGCACCCTATTAAGGGTTTGGCATGTGAAGCCAATTAGCGCGTGAACCTCCAAGTGAGTGAATCGCCACAACGAGGAGTAGCTTACCGGCAAGCAAGTGAACCTCGGTAAAAATCATTGTGTTCATCCTCTGATTCTAAGGTGATTGGTCTTCATTGTTATTCATCCTTGTGATTGATTGGTTCACTCCTCGACACGGCGGTATAACCCTCTTGATCACTCTCTTTACTTTACCGCAAACTAGTTGACAAGCTCTTTAGTGTAGCTAGTTGTGAGAGCTTGGTTGGTTGATTGGTGTGGCTCTTTAGTTAGCCTTTGAGAGTACACTAACATAGGGTAGTGTCATAGCTCTTGTGTAAATCAACACTACCTAAACTAGAATTGTGGTAGGTGGCTTGCTTTTTGAGTAGGCTAGCGCAACACTTATTTCGCCTCATAATTGTCTAACTATTTTATTAAGTGTTGTTGTAGAAATTTTATTAGGCTATTCACCCCCCTCTATCCATTAGGACCTTTCAAGTGGTATTGGAGCCGAGGTCACCGTTATTTGAGGCTTAACAACCTTCGGTGTTAAAATGGTTTAAATCAACAACGCCAAGAAGCCACCCCAATTTGATGGCTTAAATTATTCTTATTGGAAGTCAAAGATGACCACACATATCAAGTCAATCAATAGAAAAGTGTGGAAGGTGGTAGAAACCAAAATTGAGATTGAGGATCCAAAAAATCCCACCGCGGTCGAAGAAGTGCTTCTCCAAAATAATGACATTGCTCTAAGTGCCATTCATGATGCAATTGATGTGAGAACATTTGAGCAAATCAAGAATATTGAGATGACTCATGAAGCTTGGAAGAAATTGAAAGAATCATTTGAGGGCACTCAAGCCGTGAAGGGTGCAAAGGCATATATTCTCAAAGAGAAGTTTGCAAGCTTCAAGATGAAGGAAGATAAGAGTATGTTGGACATGTTCCATCTGATGGAAGTGATTGTCAATGATCTCAAAGCACATGGTGAGAAGATAGAGGACACGGACTTCTCCAATAAGTTCTTGAGATGTTTGCCCACAAGATTTGGCATGTTGGTCACCTTACTAGTGAGGACCGATTTGAACACAATGACACCAAACAAAATCTTGGGAGATATCATGACCGATGATGCTTATAGAGACGATGATGAGAAGGAAGAAAAGAAGGAGAAGAAAGATGACAAGAAGGATGACAAGAAGAGCATGGCATTCAAAGCTACATCATCAAAGGGCAAAGCTAAGCAAGAGACATCAAGTGAAGAAGATGAATCTTAGGATGATGATGATGATGAGAAGATGGCTCTCTTTGTTAAAAGATTTGGCAAGTTCATGGTGAAGAAGGGCTACCGTGCAAGAAGAAAGAAATCTTCATTCAAGAATAAAGAAGAGTTAAGAAGGTGCTTCAAGTGTGGAAGCAAAGATCATCTTGTTGCTCAATGCCCATACAATAGCGACAATGATGATGACAACGAGAAGAACAAGAAAAAGGATAAGAAGGAAAAGAAAGAGAAGAAGGACAAGATGGCATCCAAGAAGAAGAAGGGTGGTTCATATGTAGTCACTTGGGATAGTGATGCTTCCTCAAGTGATGATGATGATGATAGTGATGATAACAAGACCACGAAGAAGAAGGTTCTTGCAAGCATTGCTATCAATGAAAAGCCTTCTCTCTTCGAATCTTCATCATGCTTCATGGCTAAGGCCACTAAGGTACAATCTTGTGATGATGAAAGTGTAACACCTCGGGTGTTTAAATATTAAAATCTGACATGTCATCATATGCATTGCAAAGCATTTGGTATTTGGTGAAACTTTGAGATGCATATGCTAAAACAAGTTTATATATTTATGTGGTATGTGTTGCATTGTATTGTTTGACTCAAGTTCAATGTTTGTTTGGATTTTGAATTTTTCCAGAAAACCCCGCTTTTCAACATTTAAACCCTACCCTGAAAATCCATTTCAAAATCTAAGCATATTTTGGGGTTGGGCCCAAAAGCACAAGTGTAGAGCTTGGCAAGTTGTACAAAGTTTGTTTTTGGAGTTTTTCAAGTTGTTTAGAAAATTTTTGAGTAAATCAAAAAGGCGTAATTCGGTAAATTTCCCTATTCAAATTCAAAAGTTCATTTCAAAATCTAGACCGAATTAGGAGATGGTTATAAAAGCAAAGTTGTAGAACTTTTGATTTTGAACAACTTTTATTTTTGGAGATTTTTGAGTTGTTGCAAAAATTTGGGAGTAATTTGAGTTTCAAACTGGAGGGCAATTTTGTAAATTCGATGAACAGTACTCACCACTCAAGCTACACCGGCAGCGACCTTCGGTTTGCTTCTAGGTGCGGTCGTGGCCGTCTTTGGCGTCGCGCTGGCGCGGTGAAGGCCACAGCGCAGCTTCCTTGCGCTTCTGAGCTGCTCTATTTAGCCCAGGCCGTCGCCGTTGGCCCCGTTCTCTTGCACTGTTTTCCCGACGCCACCGCCATAGCTCCGGCGAGCCCGCACCGTCTCCCTAGCGCCGTGGTCGTCTTAGTAAAGGCCATTCCAGTTCCGTCTTTCTCTTGCGCATCCACCCAGCCAACTGTGGTCGGCTGATTTCGCCGGGAACTCGCTGACCACGCTCTTCTTCCTCGTGGCCGGCAGAGTCCCCGTCGAGCGAGCGCCGTCGTGGCCAGTACTCTACGGTGAGCTTCTGATCTCGGGAAGCATTGTTTCAGCTTCTCCGTGATGCCGTGGTGCTTAATATCTTGTTGATTGGTCGTTTTGTCCACCACAGCCACTGGAACACCGTCGTCGCCATTGCTCGCACCGCCGTGATCGCTGTGAACGCCGCCCCGCTTCACCGTTGCTTCTCCGGCCTTAATTCTTGCTTGAACGTGTTCGTGGTGAGCTACTGGACCTTCCCATGCCCTCTGTTTCCCCGTTTTCGGCTTCGTTTCGCCGGCGTAGCACTGCCGTGCCACCGCATCCGCCATGGCCGACGTTGAGCTAGCATAGGACCGTTATCGGATCAAGTAGGGACGTCAATAGATGCGCCTAGTCTTGGTGAACGTTTTGGTACCTTGGCCATCGCCATTGGACTCACCGTCGGCGAGTTATCTCCGGTCAGAGCCGTCGCTGCCGTAGTCAACGTCGGAGGTTGAAGATGACAGGTGGGGTCACCATGTCAGTGACTCAACGTTCAAAATGAATTTTCTGTTTTTCAGATTTAAATGAATAGTGCTGTAATTTGTTATTTTTGTGTAGAATTATTTAGAGCTCCAAAAATTATGAAAATTTTTGTGTGACTTCTCTGTGATGTATAGTATTTAAGAAAAATATGAAATAATGTTTTTCAGTAATTTTTAAATGTGGTAAAAATTGCTCAATTAATTCATAAATGGATTTCCATGATTTTTCTAGGCTTATTTATTTATCCAAAAATTATGAAATTTGTTTTGCCACTTAGTTAACATGTAATGAACATGTAATAAAATTTTGAGCTCAATTAGAATAAGTTGATTTATTTCATAATTTTGAATTAAATAATTAATTCATAAAAACAAATAGTAACCTTTAATGATTTAGTTTTTTGTTTGGACTTTTGGATTGAGTGATGACCTTGGGTCCTTAGTTGATGATGATCCTTGGCAATTGATGTATGTGTTTCGAAAAAGGATTTAGTTGGTTGACTTGCAACTGTACCGCGAAGGAAAGTTGTATTCAAATTGTTAATTTTGCATCCATCATCGAGCATCATGTTTCATATTCCACATCATGTAAAACATGACATTGTTATTACGTGTAGTGAACGAAGGTGAAAACGTGGTAGTTAATCAAGCTGTTGAGGAGGTTAATCCGTCTGTTGAGGTCGGATCGAATCCTTGTGTAACGTCGTAGGAACCAGACTTTTCCGTCAACGAAGGCAAGCCCCGGATGCATACAACCATACCTTGTGTTTTACAAATTAATTTCGCTTTTGTTTTCCGTTACTGCATTAAGTGATTAAGGGTTAAGTAAAAGCCTAATTGGTGCATTACCACCCTTGTTATTCCATATTTACCATTTTATCAGTTTTAAACTCGTATATGCCTAGTTTTGCTTAGCTATGCGTAGAACAATGAAAGTCGGGTGACTACCTGCCACCTGCAAGTTTTAAATGGAACATTGGTTAATTATGTTAGCATGTGATATGGGAATGTGGAGTAATAAATCTAGACCGGGCGGACTCGGTGTGTGTGAGCCACAAGACATGGAGGTCTTGTGAGCGGGTTCTTTCCGCCTGTATCGATTAAGGCATGTCTGTTGTTGAATTGCATGAGGTGAGAATTTGTAGTACTAACCACATACTTCGGTAAGCCTGAACTTGGCAATTCTATTACGAGAATGGCTACTCGCGCACTGGAGTGGAGAGATGGCGGGAATAGCGTGTACCCACGTGGCCATGGGCTGGAATGGTGGAGTACTGTGTTCTCGGGTGGCGCGGACCCGTTCTTGTTTTAGAGGATCCGAGGGTAGGTTGGTATACGGAGGTCAGGGACCTGCATATGTCATGTGGTCTGGAATTCCCAGCTGGGCTTAATCGGTTCGAATCGTCGTTGCTCCTCGGTTATGGAGACTCAACTCACTGTTCATCATCGTAGAATTAATAACCGGAACTTGAATAAGGCTTGTGAAGGTGCTAAATATGAAGTTTCATGATCTCAGTGCGGATCATGTCAGCTTTGTATATAAATCTTGAGAAGTTTTCTATATAAAGAATGTTGTTAAAAGAGCTTTTACGCAAAAGAACTTTGATCATTGTTAAAGCTATACCTTGAATCCCTGAGCCTGTATTACTGAGTTTATCAGTTAATATTTCGGATAAGTCTTGTTGAGTATTTTTGTACTCAGGGTTCATTGACCCCTTGTTGCAGGTGAGCCTCATGAGCAGATCTGTTGTGGATCGTGCTGCATGACTATCGTTCGTTCTGACGATGAGAAGTAAATGTGTGATCCTTGGGCAGGATGTTTATTTTGTGTGTTATGTATATATTAATTATGCCACTCCACTACTACTATGGTTTGTAATAATTAAAGAACTTAGTTTGTAAGGTTTAAAATAACTGGTTTGTAAACTATGTTATCGTAAGACTTCCGCTGTTTTTACTCTGGTTTTGATATTTGAATAAATGTTGTAATACTGCAATGACTCTGTAACGTGATCCTGCTCGGAAATCGTGGATGATTCGGGGTTCCCCGAGGACACCCGACAGTCTTTTTAAGTTCATGGAAACATATGCATAGATGTCAAAGGTCGCTGGACAGTGACAGGTGTGTGTGGGCCCTATAACTTAGGAGGTTCTGCCACAGAATGGTATCAGAGCGATCGTTACAAGGTTTTGTTGTATTGTTTTACAAAAACTTCAAAATGATTTGGATGACTAAATTTAACTTGGTAATTTAGTCCAAATTGCTTCTGACTTATCTTATTTCTTTCTCACCATTCCCTATTTGATTAAAAAGTTTTTTTGTGTGGTGGAGTAGTAATTATACTATGCCCTATATAAAAATAAATGTTGTTTATGTGCATTATAAACTTTGATGTTTTTGTTCGTAAGAACGATTCATGCATCAGGAATAATTCACTCGTTACTTCCTTCACCTCTTAGTCTGGAGTTAAGTAGTGAGTCTGGTTTGAGGAATGTAATCCATTTTAGCTACTTTTTAGATTTTGATCTAATGGTCTTACTTAGATTAAATTGGCTTCCTACAGTATGGCTCGTGCCAAGATGACGCCCCGTAAGTCCACCGGACCCAAAGGAGTTCCTCGTCACCAACTTGCCCCTAGAAATGATGGTGCTAGCAGTAGCAGTACTAGGCCTGATCCCCAAGCAGAGATACTGAGGGTTTCTATGGAGTTAGCACAATCTACTAAAGATAGGGCTTTGGATGTTATACAAATAGGAGAATTACAGGGTCAATTGAGGCAGCTCACCACCGCGCATAGGAACTGCGAAAGTATGTTAGTTCGTACGGTGGAGGGAAGAAATGAAGCTTGGCATAGGGAAAATGTAGCTAGAGCTAGAACTCATGAGCTAGAATTCTATGTAGAAGATTTAGAAGAACATAATACATATCTACATGAGGAAGTTCATAGGCTTAGCAATCTACTAAATCCAAATCATGAGCCTTAAGCTGATGCCATGGACCCCGGTGTCATCCTTGCCGATGATGATGAATCGGGAGAGGAAGAAGAAGAAGATCCTGAAGAATTAGTAATGATCGATGAAAGTGACGATGAAGGCGGTAATAATTCCGGAATGGATACCGAGCCTGAAGTTTGAAGAAATTGAGGAAAAGAGTAGAGTTGTATAATAGTAGCTCTAGTTAAGTTAAGTAGTTTTGTTCTCGTACTCATGGGTTTGTTTGTACATTAGTAAACTCTTTGTAATGTGTCTAGAGTAAGCTTTGGTACAATTCAATAAAGACATGTGAATAAAGTTTGGTTTGTTATGAGCAGATGCGTCGTACGCGGGGTTCGTATATTCCTAGAACTTCACAAGATGAGGATGGTATTCCAGATCCGCCACCTGTTCCAACCAATTTAGCTGATGCTATAACTGCACTTGTCAATGTGACGGATGAAAATTCTCGTTTGCTTCATGAGATGGCCCAGAGTAATCAGAATCAGATGTACAGAAACCGTGGACGCCACCATAACCGACAAGAGGCTACATATGTTGATTTCACAGACACAAGACCCCCAGTGTTCACCAAAGCAGATGAACCATTGGAGGCTGATGACTGGCTTCGAACCATGGAGCAGAAATTTGACCTTATCCCATGCACGGAGTATCAGAAACCTACGTTTGCCGCGCAACAACTTAGAGGAGCAGCAAGTGCTTGGTGGGCAAACTTAGTGGCTATGCAACCTGCTGGTATTCCAATAACTTGGGCTAAGTTCCGTACTGCCTTCAAAGCCCATTATATCCCTGAAGGAGTGATGGCTATGAAGCTAGATGAATTCCTTGCTTTGAAACAAGGAGATCAAACCGTGATGCATTATGTGGGAAGATTTAATCATCTGTCCCAATATGCATCCGAACATGTCAATACTGATGCCAAGAAGAAGAGGTGGTTTATGAGAGGCCTGAATACCAAGTTGCAGACTATGATGACCACTTGCACTAATGTTACTTATCATGAGGCAGTAAATATTGCAATTGCTTCAGAATCAAAGTATCGGCAGCATAAGGAGCTCAAAAAGAAAAAGAGTGTGCCGTCTGGATCTTTTGGTGGAAATCAGAAGAGGCAGAGGGTGATTTATCATCCAGTACATCATAATCGTCCTCCTTATCATCCGCCATAGTTCCAAGCTAGGCAACAGTCAAATGTCCGTCCTGCTATAACCTATCCGAGTTCACAGTCAACCAATGCTCCTGGTGGCAATGCTTCAACATCCCAGGGTCACAACTATCCATACTACAATTGTGGAAGGACTGGTCATTTCTCTAGGGAATGTCCATATCCTAGGCAGGCTAATCAAAATTATCAGAAGGCCCCTGCTAATCAACAACAGGGTCAGGCACCAAACAAGAACCCCAATCAGAATGCTCAGAAGGGCAAAGATGAGAGGAAGACAGGACGGGTGTTCTATATTCAAGCTGGAGAAATTCCAGAAGGGGAGCCAGTGATGATGGGTATGTTTCCTGTTGCCAATCACCCTACAGTTATACTTTTTGATTCTGGCGCATCGCATTCATTCATCAATAAAACATTTGTCGTGAAGCATGAAATTTCAATTGGGGCAACAAAGGAAAGTTTCTTTATACAGTCATCCGGGGGATGTCTATGTACTAAGGAAATGACATACCAGGTACCCGTAAACCTAGGTGGGCATATTTTTCCCACTACCATGATTATCCTTAAGGATCAGGATATAGATGTAATTTTGGGAATGAATTGGATGTATCAGCATAAGGCTGTTATAGATGCTTTGAATAGGACCTTACGAGTGAATTTGCCTGATAGTAATTCTCAACTCCTTATCCAACTTCCAACCCTAAGAAGATCAGTGGGCAAGATTTGTGCAACTGCTGTCAAAGAGATTAGAGATATTCCGGTAGTGTGTGAATTTCCGGATGTGTTTCCTGATGATTTACCCGGTCTACCACCTGATAGGGATGTACAGTTTAATATAGAGTTACAACCTAGAACAGCTCCGATTTCTCGGAGAGCTTATAGGATGCCACCTAAGGAATTGGCCGAGTTGAAGACTCAGTTACAAGAATTGATTGAGAAAGGGTTTATCCAACCTAGTTCCTCACCTTGGGGATGTCCGGCAATTTTTGTGAAAAAGAAAGATGAGACCCTGAGGTTATGTGTTGACTATCGTCCGTTGAATGAAGTGACCATCAAGAATAAATATCCATTACCTCGGATAGATCTGCTTTTTGATCAATTGGCCGGAGCCAAAGTTTTCTCCAAGATAGATTTGAGATCAGGATATCACCAAATCAAGATAAAGCCTGAAGATATTCCCAAAACGGCGTTTACCACAAGATATGGATTATATGAATACTTGGTAATGTCTTTTGGTTTGACAAATGCTCTAGCTCATTTCATGTATCTAATGAACTCAGTATTCATGCCTGAGCTAGACAGGTTTGTAGTGGTGTTTATTGATGACATTTTAGTATATTCCAAGAATAAGAAAGAACATGCAGAACATCTCAGAATTGTTCTGACCCGTTTGAGAGAACATCAACTATATGCCAAGTTCAGCAAGTGTGATTTTTGGCTTAAGGAAGTGCAATTTCTTGGACATGTCTTGTCAGCCGAAGGAGTTGCTGTTGATCCAAGCAAAGTGAAGGATGTGCTTGATTAGAAACTGCCAACCACAGTTCATCAAGTTCGGAGTTTTCTGGGTTTGGCGGGATATTACCGCCGGTTTATTCCAGATTTCTCAAAAATATCAAAGTCCATAACTGAATTGTTGAAGAACCAAGTTATGTTTGTTTGGCCATCAGATTGTGAGGAGGCTTTCCAGACTTTGAAGAGACTGTTAACCACTGCACCAGTATTAGCCCAACCTGACATCGAGAAGCCGTTTGATGTTTATTGTGATGCTTCAAGTATTGGTATTGGATGTGTATTGATGAAAGAAGGTCGAGTCATTGCTTATGCATCCTGGCAACTTAAGCAACATGAAGAACACTATCCGACCCATGACTTGGAGTTAGCAGCTGTGGTTCATGCTCTGAAGATTTGGCGGCATTACCTGCTTGGTAATACATGTCATATGTATACAGACCACAAAAGCCTAAAGTATATCTTTACTCAGTCAGAGTTGAACATGCGACAGAGAAGATGGTTAGAATTGATTAAGGATTATGACTTGGAAGTACATTATCACCCCGGTAAAGCAAATGTAGTTGCAGATGCCCTCAGTCGCAAAGGTTATTGCAATTGTCTGACAGTGAGGACAATGGATTTGAATTTATGTCAAGAAATGGAGAAGTTGAATGTAGAAGTAATTCAACAAGGAAGTTTGACCAACATAATTGTTGAAGCCACTATTCGAGATCAAGTTATTGCTGCTCAAAAGGAAAATAAGGGTATAGCCCATATTAAGGAAAGAGTCAAGAATGGAAAAGCGGAATGCTTTAGCATTGACAATGAAGATGTGTTGTGGTTCAAGGATCGCCTGGTGGTACCAAAAGTTCCTAAGTTGCGGCAGTCAATTCTAGATGAGGCACATGCTACTAGGTTATCTATCCATCCAGGAAGCAACAAGATGTACTATGATTTGAAGCAAAGATTCTGGTGGACTAAAATGAAAATAGAAATTGCTAGATATATAGCGAAGTGTGATACTTGTCAAAAGGTGAAAGCTATACATTTGAGGTCTGCTGGTGAATTACAACCATTGCCTATTCCATCTTGGAAGTGGGAGGACATAAGTATGGATTTTATTGTTGGTCTACCCAAGACATCAAAAGGATTTGACTCAGTATGGGTTATTGTAGATCGACTCACTAAGTCAGCACATTTTCTTCCAGTCAAGACAATATATCCTACGATCCAATATGCCAAGATGTACTTAGCAAGAATCATGAGTTTGCATGGAGTACCCAAGACTATTGTGTCAGATAGAGGTACACAATTTGTCTCCAACTTTTGGAAACAATTGCATTCTTCATTGGGTACTAAACTTCTGTATAGTACAGCTTATCATCCGCAGACTGATGGACAGACGGAAAGAGTCAATCAAGTACTTGAAGATATGTTAAGGTGTTGTGTCCTTAACTATTCCAATAAGTGGGATGAATGCTTACCTTTGGTCAAGTTCTCATACAACAATAGTTATCAAGAAAGCATTAGAATGGCTCCATTTGAAGCACTCTATGGTCGTAGATGCAGAACATCATTGAGTTGGTCTGAACCTGGAGAAAGAAGATTCTTTGGAGTTGACCTTGTGAAAGAAACAGAAGACAAGGTTAGGTAAATACAGAGAAATTTGAAGATAGCTCAATCCCGACAAAAGAGTTATGCGGATAGAAGATGGAGACCATTGGTATTTACCAAAGGAGATTTTGTATATCTGAAAGTATCACCAATGAAGGGAGTTACCCGTTTTGGTGTCAAAGGAAAGTTGGCACCTCGATATATTGGACCATATCAAATTTTGGAAAGGTATGGAAAAGTGGCATATCGCTTGCAATTACCTGAACATCTTGTAGCTATGCATGATGTGTTCCATGTTTCTCAATTGAAGAAGTGTCTCCGAGTGCCTGAACAGAATGTTGAAGTTGAAGGAGTGGAACTAGAACCGGATTTAACTTATTCCGAATATCCTATCCGAGTGTTAGATCAGAAAGATCGTGTTACTCGAAGACGGACAGTCAAGTTCTATAAAATACAATGGAATCAACATTCAGAAGAGGAAGCTACTTGGGAATCAGAAGACTACTTGTTAGAAAAGTTTCTAGAATTTCTAGCGTCAATATAGAATAGAATAATGTTAGTTGAGCTCGGTTGCTACAAGTTGTGTTTTGTAAAGTAACCTCGGCTGTTTTATGGACAGAGTTTGTATATGTTCTCGCGACACATTTCCTTTTCCATTACTTACCCTATGGCTTTGAATCTCGGGGCGAGATTTCTTTTAGGGGGAAGGATTGTAACACCTCGGGTGTTTAAATATTAAAATCTGACATGTCATCATATGCATTGCAAAGCATTTGGCATTTGGTGAAACTTTGAGACGCATACGCTAAAACAAGTTTATATATTTATGTGGTATGTGTTGCATTGTATTGTTTGACTCAAGTTCAATGTTTGTTTGGATTTTGAATTTTTCCAGAAAACCCCGCTTTTCAACATTTAAACCCTACCCTGAAAATCCATTTCAAAATCTAAGCATATTTTGGGGTTGGGCCCAAAAGCAAAAGTGTAGAGCTTGGCAAGTTATACAAAGTTTGTTTTTGGAGTTTTTCAAGTTGTTTAGAAAATTTTTGAATAAATCAAAAAGGCGTAATTCGGTAAATTTCCCTATTCAAATTCAAAAGTTCATTTCAAAATCTAGATCGAATTAGGAGATGGTTATAAAAGCAAAGTTGTAGAACTTTTGATTTTGAACAACTTTTATTTTTGGAGATTTTTGAGTTGTTGCAAAAATTTGGGAGTAATTTGAGTTTCAAACTGGAGGGCAATTTTGTAAATTCGATGAACAGTACTCACCGCTCAAGCTACACCGGCGGCGACCTTCGGTTTGCTTCTAGGTGCGGTTGTGGCCGTCTTTGGCATCGCGCTGGCATGGTGAAGGCCACAGCATAGCTTTCTTGCGCTTCTGAGCTGCTCTATTTAGCCCAGGCCGTCGCCATTGGCCCCGTTCTCTTGCTCTGTTTTCCCGACGCCACCGCCATAGCTCCGGCGAGCCCGCACCGTCTCCCTAGCGCCGTGGTCGTCTTGGTAAAGGCCGTTCCAGTTCCGTCTTTCTCTTGCGCATCCACCCAGCCAACTGTGGTCGACTGATTTCGCCGGGAACTCGCTGACCACGCTCTTCTTCCTCGCGGCTAGCAGAGTCCCCGTCGAGCGAGCGCCGTCGTGGCCAGTACTCTACGGTGAGCTTCTGATCTCGGGAAGCATTGTTTCAGCTTCTCCGTGATGTTGTGGTGCTTAATATCTTATTGATTGCTCGTTTTGTCCACCACAGCCACTGGAACACCGCCGTCGCCATTGCTCGCACCGCCGTGATCGCTGTGAACGCCGCCCCGCTTCACCGTTGCTTCTCCGGCCTTAATTCTTGCTTGAACGTGTTCGTGGTGAGCTACTGGACCTTCCCATGCCCTTTGTTTCCCCATTTTAGTCTTCATTTCGCCGGCGTAGCACTGCCGTGCCACCGCATCCGCCATGGCCGACGTTGAGCTAGCATAGGACCATTATCGGATCAAGTAGGGACGTCAATAGATGCGCCTAGTCTTGGTGAACGTTTTGGTACCTTGGCCATCGCCATTGGACTCACCGTCGGTGAGTTATCTCCGGTCAGAGCCGTCGCTGCCGTAGTCAACGTCGGAGGTTGAAGATGACAGGTGGGGTCACCATGTCAGTGACTCAACGTTCAAAATGAATTTTCTGTTTTTCAGATTTAAATGAATAGTGCCGTAATTTGTTATTTTTGTGTAGAATTATTTAGAGCTCCAAAAATTATGAAAATTTTTGTGTGACTTCTCTGTGATGTATAGTATTTAAGAAAAATATGAAATAATGTTTTTCAGTAATTTTTAAATGTGGTAAAAATTGCTCAATTAATTCATAAATGGATTTCCATGATTTTTCTAGGCTTATTTATTTATCCAAAAATTATGAAATTTGTTTTGCCACTTAGTTAACATGAAATGAACATGTACTAAAATTTTGAGCTCAATTAGAATAAGTTGATTTATTTCATAATTTTGAATTAAATAATTAATTCATAAAAGCAAATAGTAACCTTTAATGATTTAGTTTTTTGTTTGGACTTTTGGATTGAGTGATGACCTTGGGTCCTTAGTTGATGATGATCCTTGGCAATTGATGTATGTGTTTCAAAAAAGGATTTAGTTGGTTGACTTGCAACTGTACCGCGAAGGAAAGTTGTATTCAAATTGTTAATTTTGCATCCATCATCGAGCATCATGTTTCATATTCCACATCATGTTAAACATGGCATTGTTATTACGTGTAGTGAACGAAGGTGAAAACGTGGTAGTTAATCAAGCTGTTGAGGAGGTTAATCCGTCTGTTGAGGTCGGATCGAATCCTTATGTAACATCGCAGGAATCAGACTTTTCCGTCAACGAAGGCAAGCCCCGGATGCATACAACCCTACCTTGTGTTTTACAAATTAATTTCGCTTTTGCTTTCTGTTACTGCATTAAGTGATTAAGGGTTAAGTAAAAGCCTAATTGGTGCATTACCACCCTTGTTATTCCATATTTACCATTTTATCAGTTTTAAACTCGTATATGCCTAGTTTTGCTTAGCTATGCGTAGAACGATGAAAGTCGGGTGACTACCTACCACCTGCAAGTTTTAAATGGAACATTGGTTAATTATGTTAGCATGTGATATGGGAATGTGGAGTAATAAATCTAGACTGGGCGGACTCGGTGTGTGTGAGCCACAAGACATGGAGGTCTTGTGAGCGGGTTCTTTCCGCCTGTGTCGATTAAGGCACGTCCATTGTTGAATTGCATGAGGTGAGAATTTGTAGTACTAACCACATACTTCGGTAAGCCTGAACTTGGCAATTCTATTACGAGAATGGCTACTCGCGCACTAGGAGTGGAGAGATGGCGGGAATAGCGTGTACCCACGTGGCCATGGGCTGGAATGGTGGAGTACTGTGTTCTCGGGTGGCGCGGACCCGTTCTTGTTTTAGAGGATCCGAGGGTAGGTTGGTATATGGAGGTCAGGGACCTGCATATGTCGTGTGGTATGGAATTCCCAGCTGGGCTTAATCGGTTCGAATCGTCGTTGCTCCTCAGTTATGGAGACTCAACTCACTGTTCATCATCGTAGAATTAATAATCGGAACTTGAATAAGGCTTGTGAAGGTGCTGAATATGAAGTTTCATGATCTCAGTGCGGATCATGTCAGCTTTGTATATAATTCTTGAGAAGTTTTCTATATAAAGAATGTTGTTAAAAGAGCTTTTACGCAAAAGAACTTTGATCAATGTTAAAGCTATACCTTGAATCCCTGAGCCTGCATTATTGAGTTTATCAGTTAATATTTCGGATAAGTCTTGTTGAGTACTTTTGTACTCAGGGTTCGTTGATCCCTTGTTGCAGGTGAGCCTCATGAGCAGATCTGTTTTGGATCGTGCTGCATGACTATCGTTCGTTCTGACGATGAGAAGTAAATGTGTGATCCTTGGGCAGGATGTTTATTTTGTGTGTTATGTATATATTAATTATGCCACTCCACTACTACTATGGTTTGTAATAATTAAAGAACTTAGTTTGTAAGGTTTGAAATAACTGGTTTGTAAACTATGTTATCGTAAGACTTTCGCTATTTTTACTTTGGTTTTGATATTTGAATAAATGTTGTAATACTGCAATGACTCTGTAACGTGATCCTGCTCGGAAATCGTGGATGATTCGGGATTCCCCGAGGACACCCGACAGTCTTTTTAAGTTCATGGAAACATTTGCATAGATGTCAAAGGTCGCTGGACAGTGACAGGTGCATGTGGGCCCTATAACTTAGGACGTTCTGCCACAAAAAGTGATGAAGAATATGTTGATGATAATGAACATGAAAATGAAAATGATAGTGATAGTGATGATGATGAACCTAAGGACGAATTATTTGACATGCTAGAAGATGCTAAAGAACACTTTGACATTAAGAGAAGTGAATGCAAGAGCTTGAATAAGGAGGTAAAAGCCCTTAAGTAAGCCCTTTATAAGCTCAAAGCAACTCATGAGAAGTTAGAGGAAGCCCATGAGAAGCTTGGCAAAACTCACAAAAAGCTTGAAAAAGCTCATTCTTCTTCGCTTAAAGAGCAAAATAAAAAGAAGCATGTTGAAACTTGCAATGTAGATTTTACTTGTGATATAATTGATGAATCACTATCTATGCCTATCATTGTTGCTCCCACTAACCCTTCTTGTAGTACTTCCACTTCTACCTCATCTAGTAGTGATGGTCTCACTTGTGATACCTCACTAGTGGTTGAGAATGAGAACCTCAAGAAGGAGGTCACTAAGCTCACTCACACCTTAGCTAAGGCTTATGGTGGTGAGGACCGCTTGCTTATGTGCTTGGACAGTCAAAGAAGAAAGCCATTTGGGTACCAAAGAGCCTAGTGACTAACCTTCAAGGACCCAAGCAAGTTTGGGTACCTAAAAAGAATTGATCTTCTTTTGTAGGTCAATTACAAAGCCGGAGGAAGGCATTGAGTTCTTAATAGTGGGTGCACTCAACACATGACTGGTGATGCAAGAATGTTTAACTCAATCAACACCAATGGCAATGATGGTTATAATAGTATCACATTTGGTGACAATGGCAAAGGTAAGGTCAAAGGGCTTGATAAGATTACAATATCCAATGACATGAGCATATCCAATGTGTTGCTAGTAGAGAGCTTGAACTTCAATTTGCTATCCGTGGCTCAATTGTGTGATCTTGGATTCAAATGCATATTTAGGGTAGATGATGTAGAAATCTTAAGTGTAGATGGCTCTAACTTGATCTTCAAAAGCTTTAGATATGAGAATCTATACTTGGTTGATTTCAATGCTAGTGAAGCTATATTATCTATATGCTTGTTCACTAAGTCTAGAATGGGTTGGTTATGGCATAGAAGGCTTGGTCATGTTGGAATGAAACAATTGAATAGATTGGTTAAGCATGACTTGGTTAGAGGCTTGAAAGATATGTTTGAAAAGGATAAGCTTTGTAGCTCTTGTCAAGCTGGTAAACAAGTTGGAAACACCCATCCTAAGAAAAAGCATGATGAGCACTAGTAAAGCGTTTGAGTTATTGCACATGGATTTGTTTGGGCCAACACAATACACTAGTATCGGTGGTAACAAATATGGCTTTATGATAGTGGATGACTACACTAGATACATATGGGTATTCTTTCTAGTAACAAAAGTGATATATTTGCAATATTCAAATCATTTGTCAAAGGCGTTCACAATGAATTTGAAACAACCATCAAGAGAGTTAGAAGTGACAATGGTAGTGAGTTTAAGAATACTAGAATTAATGAGTTATGTGATGATTTTAGAATTAGACATCAATTCTTGGCCAAGTACACTCCACTAATCAAATGGCCTTGTTGAGAGGAAGAATAGAACACTTATTGATATGGCAAGGTCTATGCTTAGTGAGTACAATGTGAGTCAATCTTTTTGGGCTGAAAGCTATCAACACGGCTTGCTATTGTAGCAACCATCTCTATTGTCACCTGATTGAAAGAAAAGACACCATATGAGCTCTTGAATGGTAGAAAGCCCAACATTACATATTTTCGGGTCTTTGGTTGCAAATGCTATATCTTGAAGAAAGGCACAAGATTGGGCAAGTTTGACAAGAAATGTGATGAAGGATTCCTACTTGGCTATTCCACCACAAGCAAAGCATATAGAGTTTGGAATTTGGATAATGGTACTCTTGAGGAAGTTCATGATGTTGAATTTGATGAAACCAAGGGTTCACAAGTAGAGGATGAAAACTTGGAAGATGTTAGAGGCATTCAACTTTCAAATGCCATGAAGAACATGGATGTTGGTGAATTGAGGCCTAGGACAAGTGAATGATGATGAAGATGATCAAGTACAAGTGCTCTCCAACTCAAATGTGCAAGATGATACAAATCAAGCTAGTACAAGTGGATCTCATGCAAATGAACAAGATCAAGTGGCTAGTACATCATCTCAACCCAATGATCAAGTAAGTACAAGCAATCAAGTTTCAATCCTCCAACCAACCAATGTTGCAAGAGATCATTCATTGGACACTATCATTGGTGATATTTCAAGAGGTGTACAAACAAGATCAAGATTGGCATCATTTTATGAACATTTCTCATTTGTGTCATCTATTGAACCAAAGAAGATAGATGAAGCATTGAAGGATGTTGATTGGGTCAATGCTATGCATGAAGAGCTAAACAACTTCACAAGAAATCAAGTATGGGAGTTGGTAGAAAGATCAAAGGGACACAATGTGATTGGACCAAATGGGTCTTTAGAAACAAGCAAGATCAAGATGGGATCGTAGTAAGGAACAAAGCAAGATTGGTAGCACAAGGCTATACTCAAGTTGAAGGTCTTGACTTTAGAGAAACATATGCCCCGGTTGCTAGATTGGAAGCAATTAGAATCTTGCTAGCCTATGCTTGTTCCCACAACATAAAGCTCTATCAAATGGATGTTAAGAGTGCATTTCTCAATGGCTACATCAATGAAGAAGTTCTGTAGAGCAACCTCCTAGTTTTGAAGATGATAAGAAGCCCAACCATGTATACAAGTTGAAGAAGGCATTGTATGGCTTGAAGCAAGCACCTAGAGCATGGTATGAGAGATTGAGGGACTTCCTCCTCTCTAAAGGGTTCACAATGGGTAAGGTTGACACCACTCTTTTCATCAAGAAGATTGGAAAAGATATATTTGTATTGCAAATCTATGTTGATGATATCATATTTGTATCAACGAATCAAAAATTTTGTGATGAGTTTGGAAAGATGATGGCTAAAGAGTTTGAGATGTCCATGATTGGAGAGTTAAGTTACTTCCTTGGTCTTCAAATCAAGCAATTGAAAAATGGTACATTTGTGAGTCAAGGCAAGTATATCAAGGACATGATCAAGAAGTTTGGAATGATTGATAGTAAAGCCATTAGCACACCAATGGGGACCAATGGCAACTTGGATAGTGATGCAAGTGGAAACATGGTGGATCAAAAGTTGTATCGGTCCATGATTGGAAGCCTACTCTATGTGACCACATCAAAGCCGAATGTCATATTTAGTGTATGCATGTGTGCAAGATTTCAAGCCTCACCAAGAGAAAGTCATTTGAAGGCTACAAAGAGAATATTGAGGTACTTGAAGCATACACCGAATGTTGGTTTGTGGTATCCCAAAGGAGCAAAGTTTGAGCTAGTTGGTTACTCCGACTCGGATTATGCGGGATGCAAGGTTGAAAGGAAGAGCACCTCAGGCATATGTCAATTGTTAGGAAGATCACTTGTCTCATGGTCATCAAAGAAGCAAAATAGTGTTGCATTATCAACCACCAAAGCCGAATACATATCCGTCGGTAGTTGTTGTGCACAAATACTTTGGATGAAGGCCACTTTGTGTGACTTTGGAATCAAGTTCAAGAAAGTGCCATTACTATGTGATAATGAGAGTGCAATCAAGTTGACCAACAATCTGGTTCAACATGCAAGAACAAAGCACATTGATGTCCGCCACCATTTCATAAGAGATCACCAACAAAAAGGGTACATTTGCATTGAGAGTGTAGGCACCGAAGATCAACTTGCCGATATATTCACCAAGCCATTGGATGAGAAAAGGTTTTGCAAGCTAAGGAATGAGTTGAACATATTGGATTTCTCAAATATGTGTTGATGCACCCCCCACTCATATGACATGCCTCTCCTTCAAGCAATCCAAGGTAAAAGATTGATTGGCATGACATACATCTTTGCTAAGGACATGATTAGTGCATCTAGTCATATTTTCATTTTTATTAGGACATTTCAAGTGGTTCTATTTTATTAGGCTCATTCATGAAAATCAAGTGATTTTGATGTTTATATGATATCACTATTGTTTCTATGCTTGATTTGATCTAGTGATAGCATATGACATGTTTATGGGCTTGTAAACCTAGTGTTTGATCTAGAAAATGAGCTTTAAGTATTTAACTTAACATGGTACAAGATAACCCTTATTTGGAGGTGTGAAGAAGCTTGTCCTTGGATCAAACCGAGTTAAATATCCTTGGCAAATGATCTAGATTGGACCAAATTTGGGAAAATGATCCTCACCCCATTGATTGACATTGATAATCTCGACCCTATAAGTAATACTATTTATATTTTGAACCTTTGTGGTCATTGATGACAAAGGGGGAGAGAAACAAAGATAGTAGCAAAGATAGTGAAAAAGGGGGAGAAATATCATAAAGGGAGAGAAAACATAAAGTTATCTCGATATATGACATAGGGGGAGAGATATGACAAAGGAAAGGGATCAACTAAAATTTTGAGCACACAAGTAGGGGGAGCAAGCTCATGAACTTGTATGGTTCATTTGAATGTGCATTTCATATGTTTGCTTGTATGGCATAAGTTCTAAATTTAAAATATCCATGCTTGTGTGATGTATGCTAGTTGTAGGTTTGAATGATGAAATGAAAACTAGCATGTATAGGGTATCTAGTAATTTCATTTCCAAATATTTCCAAGTGGTATTGAGCTAACCATGGTGCTAAGGATGGTATATTGGTGCACTCCAATTAGTATCACGCTTCAAAGGTCCATCTTTTATACCTTAGCATCATTTGGTAGACATTGTCTCCTATATTTCCTATCTAAGCATATGTGCAAGCTACAATCCAAACTCTTAGTACATATGTAGGGGGAGCAATTGCTACCATTTGGAGTTCATGAAACTTGTTCATATCCTTTTACACATGGTAAATATGCTTGGGCAAGCAACATGGATTCAATTAAATTTTATTTCATATCTTTGTATAAGGGTTGTCATCAATTACCAAAAAGGGGGAGATTGAAAGCTCTAGTTTGGTTTTGGTGAATTGATGAAACCCTAAGAGCTAACCTAGTTTATCAAGTGATCATGAGATAGTAGCACACTCCAAGTGATGAAGCAAATGAAGATCATAGCATGATGATGATGATACCATGATGATGATCAAGTGCTTAGACTTGGAAAGAAGAAAGAGAAAAACAAAAAGCTCAAGGCAAAGGTATAAACCATAGGAGCTATTTTATTTTGGTGATCAAGACACTTAGAGAGTGTGATCACATTTAGGTTTGATAGCTGTACTATTAAGAGGGGTGAAACTCGTATCGAAATGCGGTTATCAAAGTGCCACTAGATGCTCTAACTCATTGCATATGCACTTAGGATCTAGTGGAGTGCTAACACCCTTGAAAATGTTTGTGAAAATATGCTAACACATGTGCACAAGGTGATACACTTGGTGCTTGGCACTTAGGATCTAGTGGAGTGCTAACACTTGCTTCACCTCATAATTGTCTAACTATTTTGTTAAGTGTTGTTGTAGAAATTTTATTAGGCTATTCATCCCCCCTCTAGCCATTAGGACCTTTCACCAGGATTTTGCTTTTTTGTGGTGTTTTGATCACATAGGATTTAACCTTTTGATGTCATATCATCTTATTGACTTTCGGTTGTTTCTGCTTGCAGGTTGGATTGACTTCGCTACCAATGGCTGCTGAAGAAGATTTCGGCTGCTGTTGCTGCTGCTTTTGATGATGAACTATCCATCATCAACCCCTTGACCTTTGCTAGAGAGGGACCTGAGAAACAAGAACCATTACCGTTCGAGAAGATGGCTCGAAACGCCAGAAAACTTTAGCGTTGCGGAAGCCTTCGGAAAACTTTGGTTAGCGTTAAAGAAAGGAGATCCTCAACCTCAGCGAGCGATAGGGCCGTATAGCCTATCAAAGGTAAGAGCTGATTCTACCACGAGTCCATTCATTTAACTCAAGACATGGTGGAAGGTAAACTTTCAGGTTTCGACCACTTAGTTCTTGTGTTGAAATAGGGGGACTATGTTGAGGTGCGCCTATATTCGGGATCTAGCTCTTTAGGGGACTAAATCCTATGAAGGAAGAGTCTTACCGTGTTGCTCATTCTCTAGGGGTTCTGTCAGATGTGCAACTATAGCACCCTTGGTGTTAAGCATCACTAAAATTTGATCATGTCATCATCATGCATAGTAATCATCCATGTTAGCTAATCATGCCTTGCATTCACTAAAATCAATGTTAATTGGTAGTAATTCAATGCATATGTGTGGTGTAATGAGCTAAAACCAAAAATCATTTTAAGGTAACTTTGTGGCCTTCTAATTTTGAATTTCACCAAAATACTTTGGGATTATGCCCTAATAAACTTTGAGGTGTAAAGTATGTACTTTACACTAGTGTCAAGTGTAGTGTATGAATTACGTCCAATCCATTAAAATTTGGGCTTCAAATTTGAATTCAGAATTGGATTTAGCACTTAACCAATTTTGGCTGTCTTGGATTTTAGTATTGAGTTCAACTTTGTGGGATTTATTAAAATGAATTTAATAAATAAACTTGTGGCATACAATAGTACCATTTCAAAGTATAAAGTTTGAACTATGCCATGGTGCTATTAGTTGTGATGCTTGATTGATAATTAATCACTCATTAATTCACCAAAATGAGCTAGTTAACTGATTTTCAAAACCCTAACTGAAAGTGCCAAGTTCAGTTTCAATGTACCCCTGTTCTTGATCCTAGATCTCTCTAACCACTTAGAATTAGGACATGAGCCTTAAAGCAAAGTTAGAGATGGCATCAAGGTGAGCAACTTTTGTATTTTTTTGGAGATTTTCAAGTTTCTACTTGGAATTGGGAGAAAATGGGAGAGAAAGAAGACTGTTTCAATCGCTATAGTAGCCAGGAAGCAGCTGCCAAGCAGCAGCCTGCTCACCTCCAGCCACTGCTCTCACTCACCGCCTTGTGCGCGCGTGACGCACAGCTAGTTCCGTGGATGGTTCCCAAGTAGCTGTTGGACGCCCAGAAGCTATGCTCGTGTAACATCCTAGATGTTAAGAAGTAATTAAAATCTTGATCATGATTATCATCATGCATATTCATCAAGCATTGTGGCATAAATGCATCCCATGTTTCAATTATAGCATGTGTATGTGGCATATGTGGTGTTTCTTTTGTTATATGAAATGTTAATAATAATAGTGTTTAAGGTTCTTTGTGATTTTATAGTTTAATAATTTGTTTAAACACTTGAGAATATGTTAAAATAATCTTTGTTGTATAAAGTGTGTGCTTTCATGTGGGATAAAAGTTTGTTTGTGTTTTCAAGTCAAACATGTCAAATTGGAACTTCAAAGATTGAATTCAAAACTGTTTCCTGCACTTAACCATTTTAACTAAGTCCCTGAAAATAGAACTCAAAGTTCAAAGTTTGATGATTTATAAAATGAATTTTCATGAATAAAAGTGGTGCAACTTTTGTGTCATCAATTGGTACTATGCTTGAGCTGTGTTAATCAACATTTGTTTGTGATTTCTGATCAGTAATTAACCTTTAATTAATTGTTTGAACATGCTTAGTTGAAACTATTTTTGCAAATTATGAACTGAATCCAGTTTACAGTTTCATTTTACCTACTTTCAAAATTCAAAATCTTCAAAATGAGTGAGAATCAGAGCTTGAGATTGTGGGCAATGTTGGAGAGCACGTGTAGAGGAACAACTGTAGTTCTAGGTGACGATCGAGTTGTTGCACAAAATATAGAGAAAGAGAGCGAAGAATATGGGGTTTTAGTCATGAATAGTGTCACCATTGAAGCAGGTGCCACGTAGCTGCTTGCCGCCGTGTGAAGGGGACCGTGATGCCTAAGAGGGGGGGGGGGGTGAATTAGGCAACTTAAAAATTCTAACTCTAAACTATGGCCTCTTTTTCTAACCCTAGCAAAACATATGCAATAGATAAACTATCTAGATGTGCAACTATGGTTTTGCTAGTGTGTTGCTATCTCTACCGCAAACGTAGTAAAGTAATCAATGTAAATGCGGAAGCTAAAGAGCAAGGTAGAGATATGCAAACTCCCGTCGACGACTCTGGTATTTTTACCGAGGTATCGAGAAGCGCGCAAACTTCCCCCTAGTCCTCATTGGAGCCCCTCGCAAGGAATCCCTTGCAAGGGCCAAGCTCCTGGTCGAGTAACTCCGTAGATAGCCTCGGGCCTTCCCCATGCGCAAGTGGGTCTCCGACGTGCCTTCTGGCAAGCCTCTCCTGGATGCTCCCTGCCATCTTCACTATCAAGCTTCTGGCTGAAATGCCACGGGCCTTGTTCCCTCCGGTACACGGTGGCGGCCACACCACAAACGTGGTTGGTGTGATCTCTCAAGACTTCAAGCCACTCTAATATACAACAATGGTGCTCGCAAGCACCGAGTGGTAAGAGGTATGTAAACCTTACTAAACACTAGGCCTAAACCTAGAGCAAGCGCATAAGCGGTGGTCTAATCAACCTAAGCACTTCGCAAAGCACCTACAGCTAATCACCTGATGAATCACTAAGCACTATGCAAGTGGAGATCACTAAAATGGTGTATCAACACCCTTGGTATGTTTCCTCAGCTCCACCCACCTCAAATGGCCGGTTGGGGGTTGTATTTATAAGCCCCACTGAGAAAGTAGCCGTTGGGGTCGAATTCCCGCGAAACTGCTACTGACCAGGCACTGAATCGTCCTGACCGGACGTGTCCGGTCGCCCCGACCGTTGAGTCGGCAATATACTGATCGGACGCTGGCCAGCATTTGGTCGCCTGCCACCGGACGTGTCCGGTCATAGATTTACCGCTCTGGAACCTTACTGTACTCGATCGGACGCTGCTTCCCTATGTCCGGTTGGTTTCGCCGCCCGTGTCCGGTCGTCCCGACTGCAGAGCCATCGGTCCAGCATCCGGTTGTCCCGACTGCCGATCCACCGGTCTAGCGTCCGGTTGTCCTGACTACCGAGCCACCGGTCCAGCGTCCGATCATCCCGACTACCGAGGCACTAGCGTCCGGTCCAGCAGTCCAGTCGCCTCTGCGAGCTCGTTTCTTCGCGATCTTGCATACGGCTTGGTTCCAATCTTCATGCTTGGACTTTGCTAGATCTCTTGGGTCTTCTCTTGTGCTCCTAAGGTCTTGCTTGAGGTGTTGATCATTGGATCATCACGTCGCCTTTGTCCAAGTTACGTCTTGCACCCTATTGAACTACAAAACAAACACTTACAAATTCATTAGTCCAATTTGGTTATGTGGGTCATCAAACACCAAAATCCAAAGTAAATGGGCCAAGGGTCCGTTTTCCTTACGATCTCCCCCTTTTTGTTGATTGATGCCAACACGACCAAAGCAAGCAAATAATAAGAATTTGGAAGTTAAAAACTACCTACTTGCTAGGATGCAATGCAAAGGGCAAGGTTATATGATACTAATTGACACATAACAATTAAAACTTTACTTAAAATCTTGTCTTGCCCTTGCAAATGTCCCCATGTGATATTGTGGATTCCTACAAATTTTACCATTACTTAGACTAATCCATAATCCACTTTTCTCCCTTTTCTCGAATCATTACCACTTGTAGACATCAACTTGATGCTTGCCTTTGGTCCTTCAAATTCTCCCCCTTTGGCATCAAACACCGAAAAGGAAGACATTAGTAGCACAAGGGAGGGTCAAATTTTGTGATCCTTTGTATAGAGTGAAATGGATCACAAAATTTGACTCTCACATTATATAGACTAAGCTCCCCCTAAATATATGCATACATATGGTAGAAAGCAAAGCATATGCATAATTAGCAATTTATTGTACAAGAGAGTTTAATCTATATAATGCATGGAGAAAGCATATAAATATTAAATGAAATCAACATGATGATGCCAATTGAAGAATGATGCTAACTTCGGGGACTCCAATTTCCTTACAATGAGACTACTACACATGTGATATGTTTGAAAAATTGATACCATTTGAAAAAGTGGTAGTCTCAAAGCATCCAAGTTGTAGAATTGACTCTCCCTAAATATGTGCACACAAATGTGGAACACTTTGTAGGAATCATGCACATTGATTTTAGAATCAAAATACCACTTGAAAAGATGACATCTCATGAATGTGAGAATCATTTTCAAAAATGATATTAGGAGAGATTATCTACAATTTGGACTTTGGCACATATTAGATAAACAAAAGTAAGACAAGCTATGTGCCGTGCTTCTAAGCAATTTTAAAGCCATGTAGGTTTGCTCCAATGGTTAAAAATGAGACCAAGCAAGCCTACCATAAGATATACCTAGTGTATGCATGAAAAAGGATATAAGCATGCTAAATGCAAACCTAGGCATGAAGAGTAACTAGATGCTTAAAGGTACCAATTGTAGGAAAAACTAATTGCAAGATGTACCAATTAAAAAATAATAACATCTAGTTACCTAATATGGGAAGGGGAATTTGGGTCCATAGTATTCACTAACCCACTTGGGAATGATTTTGTCCATTATGATGCACCCATACTTTGCCAAGTCTCCAAATTCCCCTGAAGTCCGACGGACTTCTCACTTCCCTTTCGGGATCCAAACCTTCTTGGTGCTCTTCATGTTGGAAATGATTTCTTTGGCACCCAAAAGCGTTTGACCCTATTGTTGGACTTGCTTGTTCACCTTGATGGCCACCACCTTGTCATTTTTCTTCTTGTTCAAGAGATTAGGTGTGGAGGCCTTCTTGTCCACCTTGTTGGTGTAGGTGTTGGAGAGCTTGCTTGTTTGCTTTTTCTCCTTCTTCTTTGCTCCTCCCCCATTCTTCACCTTGCACTCATAGGACTTGTGACCTTCCTTGTGGCACACAGTAACAAACCACAGTTTGTCCTTCATCAAGCTTCTTCACTCCCTTGATGGTGTTATCTTGATGAAGTTGGGTTTGCTTTGCCTTGCCTTTCACTTGAGTCAAGTCCTTGGTGAGGCGAGCTACTTCTTGCTTGAGTTGCTCATTCTCCTTTGCAACCTCTTGTGTGCATGTATCTACAACAACTTTCTCAATACAAACTTGGTTGCACAAAGGTGAGTCTAAACATAAATCATTACAAGAAGTAGAGGCATCCTTTTTAGGCATGTTAAAGATAGAACTTTTCTTTTTAGGTGCCTTGGGGGTTGTGCTAACAGCTTCAAGATTAGCAACTTTATTAGTTAGCTCATCACAATGTTTGCACATGGTTTCGATTTTAGCAAGCAAACTATTATATGCTTCTTGTGAGCTAGCTAACTTTTCTTTTAATTTTTCATTTTTCTTTAAGAGTTGCTCATCATTGATTGTGCATGCATTTGTTGTTGCACTAGCCTCAAGTTTCTCAATTTTAGTATATAGTTCAACATTGAGATTAGCAAAGTTCTCATATTGTTCAAGCAAGGTTTTGTATGTTTTTTGTGAACTATCTAGCTTTTCTTTTAAACTTTTGAGCTTCTTTTGTTGACTAGTGCAAGCTTTAGCATAATTAAGATTATCTTGCAAAAGTTCATGATAAGAAGGCATATCATCATCACTATCACTCTCACTAGAGGAAGAACTTTTGTTACCTCGTGCCATAAGGCACACATGGAGAAGAGCTTGATGATGAGTGCTTGCGGCCTCACCTCTTGTGATGGGGTTCTTCTTCACTTGAAGAATCATCCCATGATCTTATTGATGTGAGGGCTTGGTTCTTGCATGCCTTCTTCTTTGTCTTGGGTGCAGGCTTGTTTGGACAAATTTCCACAAAGTGCCCCAACTCGCCGCATCCATAACATCCTCTCTTTCTTTGCTCATTTCTTTGATTTGTGAAAATGAAATCTTGAATTTGGATGGGCACACCCTTGACATTGAGCCTTTGGATCATCTTCTCCACCTTGTTGATCACTTTGATTGATTCTTCATCAAGATCGGAGGTGGAGGAGGAAGATTGATCATCACTTGAATCTTCATCATCATCATCATCATCCTCATCTTCTTCTTCATCTTCACTTGAGGAACTTGAGCTTGAGCTTGTCTCAACTTGCTTGCCCTTCATCTTCTTTTTCTCGCTACAAGCGAGAGCTTTGCCTTTGCTTGATGAAGAAGCTTCTTCTTGACCCATCTTATGTGACATTTCAAATGCCACTAACTTACCAATGGCTATGCCCGGGGTCATGTTGCTCAAGTCCTCCATGTAGTGAAGGATGGTGATGATGCTTGCATATTTCTTTTGTGGTAGCATAGAGATGATCTTCCTCATGATGTCTGCATCATCTAGCTTTATTAATCCTATAGAATGGAGCTCATTGATAATTAGATTCAAACGAGAATTCATATCACGAACAAGCTCATCATCATTCATAGTAAAGGAATTATAGTTTTGCTTTTCTAGACAATATTTTTGCTCACGGACATTGCTTGTGCCATCATGGAGCTCTTGGAGTTTTAACCAAATTTCATGTGCCGTATTTAAAGTGAATACTTGGTTAAAAACATCCATACTAAGTGATTCAAACAAGCAATTTTTAGCTCTAGCATTGAAGTGCATTTCTTTTTCATCACTCTTTGTGGGGTTTTCGGGATTCTTGATGGGTTTCATCCCTTCACGAGCGACTCTCCATACACTAAATCAACTGCCTTAAGATGGCAAGCCATTCTAGCTTTATAGTATGGGAAGTTAGTACCGTCAAAGTGCGGAGGCCTAGCGGTATCCATCCCAACCACTCTAAATAGCGTCGGCTCAATGGCGGTTAAGCCAAAGGTCCAAAATGAGCCAACCTGGCTCTGATACCAATTGAAGGGGACCGTGATGCCTAAGAGGGGGGGGGGTGAATTAGGCAACTTAAAAATTCTAACTCTAAACTATGGCCTCTTTTTCTAACCCTAGCAAAACATATGCAATAGATAAACTATCTAGATGTGCAACTATGGTTTTGCTAGTGTGTTGCTATCTCTACCGCAAACGTAGTAAAGTAATCAATATAAATGCGGAAGCTAAAGAGCAAGGTAGAGATATGCAAACTCCTGTCGACGACTCCAGTATTTTTACCGAGGTATCAAGAAGCGCGCAAGCTTCCCCCTAGTCCTTGTTGGAGCCCCTCACAAGGAATCCCTTTCAAGGGCCAAGCTCCTGGTCGGGTAACTCCATGGATAGCCTTGGGCCTTCCCCACATGAAGTGGGTCTCCGATGTGCCTTCTGGCAAGCCTCTCCCGGATGCTCCCCACCGTCTTCACTATCAAGCTTATGGCCGAAACGTCGTGGGCCTTGTTCCTTCCGGTACACGGTGGCGGCCACACCACAAACGCGGTTGGTGTGATCTCGCAAGACTTCAAGCCCCTTTGATGTACAACAATGGTGCTCACAAGCACCGAGTGGTAAGAGGTATGTAAACCTCACTAAACACTAGGCATAAACCTAGAGCAAGCGCATAAGCAGTGGTCTAATCAACCTAAGCACTTCGCAAAGCACCTACGCTAATCACCTGATGAATCACTAAGCACTTTGCAAGTGGAGATCACTAAAATGGTGTATCAACACCCTTGGTATGTTTCCTCAGCTCCACACACCTCAAATGGCCGGTTGGGGGTTGTATTTATAAGCCCCACTGAGAAAGTAGCCATTGGGGTCGAATTCCTGCAAAACTGCTACTGACTGGACGCTGAATTGTCCTGACCAGATGCGTCCGGTCATCCCGACTGTTGAGCCGGCAATATACTGATCAGACGCTGGCCAGCATCTGGTTGCCTGCCACCGAACGCGTCTGATCATAGATTTGCCGCTCTGGAACCTTATTGTACTCAATCGGACGCTACTTCCCTACGTCCGGTCGGTTTTGCTGCCCGCGTCCGGTCGTCCCGACTGCAGAGCCATCGGTCCAGCGTCCGGTTGTCCCGACTGCTGAGCCACCGGTCCAGCGTCCGGTTGTCCCAACTGCCGAGCCACCGGTCCAGCGTCCGGTCGTCCCGACTGCCGAGCCACCTGCGTCCGGTCACCTCTGTGAGCTCATTTCTTCACGATCTAGCGTACGGCTTGGTTCCAATCTTTATGCTTGGACTTTGCTTGATCTCTTGGGTCTTCTCTTGTGCTCCTAAGGTCTTGCTTAAGGTGTTGATCATCGGATCATCATGTCGCCTTCGTCCAAGTTATGTCTTGCACCCTATTGAACTACAAAACATACACTTGCAAATTCATTAGTCCAATTTGGTTGTGTTAGTCATCAAACACCAAAATCCAAAGTAAATGGGCCAAGGGTCCATTTTCCTTACACCGTGGTCACTGCCCTTCCCGCCGCTCCTGTGTGTGTCAGCACGCAACTGCCTACACGGCGAGCTCGTGCAGGAGCTGGCAAGCCCAACGCTTCACCCGTGCTCGTTTAAGGCAGCACCGACGACCTTCTCTCCTTTTGTTCTTGTTCTGCAGCACCGCCGTGCTCCCTGTTCACCGGCAAAATTGGCTGCCATCATCCTACCTCTACCCAATTGCTCGTACCATTAGCTTCGCCTCACGCTTGTGCCTCTCCATGAACCGCTCACAGCCGGCCCACTCCGTCGGGATCGCCCTCAGCGCCCATACTCGTCGCGGCTGTCCGTAGCCTCACCGTGATGCTCCTCCACCATGGCCAGGACGTTCAGGGCAATTTTCCATCCTATTTTCAATTGTCCTTAAATATTTTACGGGGCTAAAAACAACAGCTGATTCAAATTTGAGACCAATGTTTGAGCGACTTAGGAGTTGAAATAGATCATGGTCCAAAAATAAAGTTTGTTGTACTCCACACAAACTTCAACTTTTATTAAAGGTCAAACTTCATATCTAGTATAGAAACTATTTCTTCATCTTGGTCAAAGCAGCACTTTGTTAAACACTGGAATTAGGGTTTTTGACCAATTGAGGCCTTTTCTTGACATTTGCTCAACACGAACCCTTCATGACTTTTGTTGTAGAGTTCCATTGGAGTCATTTGGGTAAGGTAGCAAGGTTTGGTCGACATCTCATATTCCCATTTACTTACAATCAAGGTTATAACTTATCATTTCATGTGACTTCTTGGCTCCAAACTTCATGAAACTTTTCCACTGGTCAAGATTGATGCTTGTTGATGTAATGTTCATGAAATAATCATGTTTAACATTACTCATGCCTAATCTTAACTAGGGTCCACATGTAAGCAAAGTGTATTGTCCGAGTCCAAGTTGGGCTCATTTTCATAGTGTTGACCTCAATACCTTCATCATTACTTCTAGATTATGAACTAGAGATTATAATCATTTCTTGACATATCCTACTTAAGTCCAATTTTGCTGCTTAATTCATGACTAACACCTAGGGTGTTATAGCCCTCCCCCTTATGGGAATCTTGCCCCAAGCTTCGGTGCGAAAGACTTTTAAGGGAAGAGAAGCATGTCATCCATTTTTCAATATCAGTGATAGCATTAGGCTACTTAATTTTAGAGCATCAGAGAGGTAATTTGGTCAAGCCAACTTTCTAATATTTGTGCTTTGTAGTAAATTTTGTCCGAAGAATTTCTTTCATTGACTTGCATGAAGCATTGTTACTTTGGGAGGAATCCAAGACAACACAACACTTTGTTCTCGGGATATGGAGAGTACTATGAAGCATAAACTAATTACCCCTAATATCTATTTCCCTAGTGAATATAGCATGGACCATGTGAACTTTGCACTACACTGCAAGCTTCTGAAAGCTACTCATTACAATGGTTCCATGTTCGTTCACAAAGTTCGAAAAGCAGTCCTCTACCAAGGTAACTTGAATACAACTTTCCATATGGGATGGGATCATAGATGGGGTAAGCATCCTCCAAGGCTGTAAGAAACTGACTAACCAACAGACAATGTCTATGCCGGTCGTAACTGTTCAATCACTCAGATGCCAACCGATGGAAAACTACAGAATGATCCATGTGTGTAGTTCTCTTTCTCTAATGATAACACTGTATTATCTGAGTCCATTGAGTGAGCGGTGAATGTGATAGTTGACTCTGTTGACTTAGTGTTTTCGATGATCATTATTTGAGGGAATCCTCGTATCCAAGCGACATAGTTATCTAGGTTGAATTTGATGCAACCTCTTGGGTAAAAACACATGGAAGGTACCAAAGGACAAGTCCACCTTGGAAATCCTTGCTAAAGAAGGATGATAGCAAGGTCTGGAGGTCAATGAAAGTTGCAAGTATACACTGACTGGAAAAATAGTACACTACTAAGCAGGTTGAGCACAATTTGCCTTAATGTTGTAGTGGCACAGTAAGTTGGGTTGACTTGCACTGTCACAAAATTAGGCCAGTTCGACTACTTTTGATATTGAGGCTTCCTTTCTAATGTCAATCAACAACTCAAAATCATAGTCTGAAATCTATTGTTTGACATTTTTCAAATTGTTTTTGACTCGTAATGGTACAAATTGACTTGTAGAACACCTTAACTGCTCAAGCATTGTTGATATGTGAAAGCATCTAGGCCCCTAGTTGGGTTTTGGTGATTAATGACAATACGTGATTGCTGTGACTAACGTGTGTTTTGCAGAGGCAATTAAGTTAGGTCACAGTAATGGTGATCGATTGGGCAATTGAGGTGGTCATGCCCCTATGATGGAAATTGTTTTGGTTTTTAAAGGATGGATGACAAGGTTAAGGATGGACTAGTTCTAAGTGTCGATTGGAGTTGGAGAGACACTTAGAGTAGTTTAGGCCTTTGTTTTTCTTTTGGCCGTACTATTAAGGGGGGTATGAATGGGTAGCTTGACCTAAGTGAGTCTAGTGAGTTAGGTGTGGTGCACACTTGCTAAATCTAGCACTAGGTAGCTCCTTAACAGCCCTTTGATCCAATGGAGCAAACTTCATTCACATATGATCGAGAGTTGGAAGTGAATGGAGGGTCAAATACTGATTGGACGCTAGCTTTGGTGTGACCGGACGCTGGCTCAGGGTTCGGTTAGTTCATTTGACCAAGGTGAAAGCATCTGGAAGTGACCAGACGCTGAGAGGTCAAGTGACTAGACGCTGAGGGCTAGCATCCAGTCAACTCTAGTAAGGTCCTAGAGAGGGAGAATCCTGATCGAACGCATCCGATCAATGCTGACCGGATGCTGATCAGGTTCCGACTACTGACCGGACGCTACTCAGCAAGTGACCGGAGGCTAGGGGGTCCAGCGTTCGGTCGACATCAGTAAGGTTCCAGTGAGGGGAAAACATGACCGGACGTGTCCAGTTAGTGCTGACCGGACGCTGGCTAGTGTCTGGTCAACACTTAATCACTGGAGTTCGGGGTGTACTGATCAGAGCGTCCGATCAACATGACCGGAGCATCCGGTGATCCTATAGAGGCATATAATGGTTTGTTTTTTCAGTCGGTGTTATAAATACAACCTCCACTCGTGTCTGGGGGCACTTTTGCTCATTCCAATAGCTGAGAAACATGTTTGAGAGTGCCAAGAAGAGCAAGGTCCTAGTGAGGTGATCGAGATTTGAGAATCCCAAAGGGAGCCCTCATTAGTGAAGCAAGAGTAGCAAAGTGTGCATCCAACCTTCTCATTAGGCTTATCATGGTCAAGTGAGAGTTTGTGCGTGATCGCCATCACCTAGATGGCTTGGTGGTGATTGGGAGCTTGGTGATCATTTGGAGAGCTTGTGGATGGCCCAACTCAAGTTGTGAGCGGTTGTGGGTGATTCACCATGATGGAGTGTCAAAGAATCAACCCATAGAGAGCACTTGATCCTTGCATGGATCAAGGGGGAGCTACACCCTTGCGCGGGTGCTCCAACGAGGACTAGTGGGGAGTGGTGACTCTCCGATACCTCAACAAAACATCGCCGCGTTCCTTCTCCTCTCTTTACTTTAAGCATTTACTTTGAGCAATTCGTTACTTGTCTTTTACATTCCTAGAATTGCCATGCTAGAGTAGGATTGGAACTTAGGGTGCTAAACTTTTGTGCGTTAGATCAATAGAAACACTTTCTAGGCACAAGGGGTTAATTGGGCTAACCATAGGATTTGATTATTGCAAAGAAATTTGTAATTAGCCCAATTCACCCCCCTCTTGGGCATCTTGATCCTTTGAATTGGTATCGGAGCCTCGTGCTCATGTATTTAGGCTTAACTGCCTAGAGCAAGATGTCTCACGGGGATGGACCTCCTCCTATCTTTGAGGGAGATGATTTTCCTTATTGGAAAATTCGCATAGAGGCGTATCTAGAAGCTCTTGATGTTGGTATTCTTAGAGCCGCCTCACATGGCTTCCCAAAACCTTGGGATGCTACTCACCTATAAGGCGATGAGGTGAACTATGAGAAGTGGAATGCAAAGGCTTGAAACACCATATTTAGAGGCCTTTGCAAAGATGTGTTCAATTAGGTGAGGAACCACAAAGACGCCCATGCACTATGGTCGGACGTTTGTGCGCTCCATGAGGGAACTAAGAGTGAGCATGAGGAACGCTATCATCTTGTCATAAAAAAGCTCAAATCTTTTGAAATGCTTCCGAAAGAATGTGCTAATGAAATGTATTCACGTTTGAATATTCTTGTAGAGGAAGTCAATGGGCTTGGACTCACTCAAATGGAACCATCCAATGTTGTAAGAAAGATCTTGAGTGTCCTCCCCATTAACAAATATGGGCATATTGTGACCGTGCTACATCAAGGTGATCTTTCCTACCACTACACCGACACAAATCTTAGGGAAAGATCAATGCTCATGAGATGTACATGCACATCATGCCACAAGATGGCTCATCCTCTACCAAGAAGAAAGATAAGGACTTAGCATTCAAAGCTAGCCAAGAGAAGGGTAAAGCAAGACTTGAGTATGAGTGCTCAAGTGATGATGAAGTTGATGATGAAAGTCTTGCTCTCATGGTGAAGAAGACCGCCAAGATTCTAAAGAAGCTCAACAAGAGTGGCATCAAGTTTGATGGCAAGAAGAAGTTCTTCACTAGCTCTAGAAGGAAGCCAATCTCCAAGATGGATTGCTTCAATTGTGGAGAACTTGGTCATCTAGCACATCAATGCACTAAGCTCAAGAAAGACAAGTTCAAGAACAAATACAAGGGCAAGAAAGATGACTCAAGTAATGAAGAAGAAGAGAAGAAGAAGAACAAGCCATACAAGAAGAGAGATGGCAAGAAGGACTTCCACAAGAAGAAGAGTGGAAAGGCATACATTGTCAGGTGATTGGCTCATGGATATTTACTCATCTAGTGCCTCATCTGATGATGATAGTGACAACAAGAAGGTGGCCGCAATTGTTATTGACTCTTCATCATCTTCACCGCCACCACCGCCATCATCCTCTACACACCTATGCCTTATGGCCAAGGGTGACCGCAAGGTATCTAACAATGATGATAGTAGTGATGATGAGCATGCTAGTTGTCGGGTACCATGAAAAGGGGTCCCCTAAGCAAGAACCAAAAAAATCACTTAGACCTCATAAATATCGAAGCCAAGAGACAACCACCAGCAAAACCCCCACCTTATCCGAGGCTCGGCTGGACCACCCAGCCCACCTCGAACAACATCCGGGCTCACCCGAAGTGGGCTTGGCCCAGAACAAAACCACAAGGCCTCGGACGAGGTACCGATTCTCCGACTCACCCGAGGCCCCGCCCGTAAGGCCTCGGACGAGGTGCCGATTCTCCGCCTCACCCGAGGCCCCATGCCACGAGGCCTCGGACGAGGTACTGATTCTCCGACTTGCCCGAGGCCCTACCCGTAAGGCCTCGGACGAGGTACCGATTCTCCGACTCGCCCGAGGCCCCACGCATAAGGCCTCGGACGAGGTACTGATTCTCTGACTCACATGAGGCCCCACCCGCAAGACCTTGGACAAGGTATGGATTCTCCGCCTTGCCCGAGGCCCCGCCCGTAAGGCTTCAGATGAGGACGTCACATCCAACCAACACGTCCAACCACTCCCATGACGTTAGCCGAACGATGGCTCGATACAGCGGAGTGGCTGATGACATGGCAGTCACATCGACGCCATGCCGTCCGAGATAGGATGGGGCAGGGGTTATCAGACGCTGTGCTCGGCACTATGCCCATGGCTAACACCTGTGCTGCACTGTGCTACCTAACCCCTGCTCCAAGGATGGGGCAGGGGTTACCGTACGCTATGCTCGACACTAGTTTTGCTAGTGTGTTGCTATGTCTACCACAAACGTCGTAAAGTAATCAATGTAAATGCGGAAGCTAAAGAGCAAGGTAGAGATATGCAAACTCCCGTCAATGACTCTGGTATTTTTACCGAGGTATCGAGAAGCGCGCAAGCTTCCCCCTAGTCCTCATTGGAGCCCCTCGCAAGGAATCCCTTGCAAGGGCCAAGCTCCCGGTCGGGTAACTCCGTGGATAGCCTCGGGCCTTTCCCACGCGCAAGTGGTTCTCTGACGTGCCTTCCGGCAATCCTCTCCTAGATGCTCCCCACCGTCTTCACTATCAAGCTTCCAGCCGAAATGCCGCGGGCCTTGTTCCCTTCGGTACACGGTGGCGGCCACACCACAAACGTGGTTGGTGTGATCTCGCAAGACTTCAAGACCCTCCGATGTACAACAATGGTGCTCGCAAGCACCGAGTGGTAAGAGGTATGTAAACCTCACTAAACACTAGGCCTAAACCTAGAGCAAGCGCATAAGCAGTGGTCTAATCAACCTAAGCACTTCGCAAAGCACCTACGCTAATCACCTAATGTATCACTAAGCACTATGCAAGTGGAGATCACTAAAATGGTGTATCAACACCCTTGGTATGTTTCCTTAGCTCCACATATCTCAAATGGCTGGTTGGGGGTTGTATTTATAAGCCCCACTGAGAAAGTAGCCGTTGGGGTCGAATTCCCATGAAACTGCTACTGACCGGATGTTGATCGTCCTGACTGGATGCATCCAGTCGTCCTGACCATTGAGCCGGCAATATACTAATCGGACGCTGGCCAGTGTCTGGTCGCCTACCACTAGACGCGTCCGGTCGCAGATTTGCCGCTCTTGAACCTTACTGTACTCGATCAGATGCTGCTTCCCTGCGTCCGATCGATTTCACTGCCCGCATCCGGTCGTCCCAACTGTAGAGCCACCGGTCTAGCGTCCGGTTGACCCGACTGCCGAGCCACCGGTCTAGCATCTGGCTATCCTGACTATCGAGCCACCGGTCCAGCGTTCGGTCGTCCCGACTGCCGAGCCACTAGCGTCTGGTCCAGCGTCCGGTCACCTCTACGAGCTTGTTTCTTCGTGATCTTGCGTAAAGCTTGGTTCCAATCTTCATGCTTGGACTTTGCTTGATCTCTTGGGTCTTCTCTTGTGCTCCTAAGGTCTTGCTTGAGGTGTTGATCATCGGATCATCACGTTGCCTTCGTCCAAGTTACGTCTTGTACCCTATTGAACTACAAAACAAACACTTGCAAATTCATTAGTCCAATTTGGTTGTGTTGGTCATCAAACACCAAAATCCAAAGTAAATGGGCCAAGGGTCCATTTTCCTTACACCGTGGTCACTGCCCTTCTCGCCACTCCTGTGCGTGTCAGCACGCAACTGCCTACACGGCGAGCTCGTGCAGGAGCTGGCAAGCCCAATGACCCGTGCTCATTTAAGGCAGCATCGGCGACCTTCTCCCCTTTTGTTCTCGCTCTACAGCGCCGCCGTGCTCCATGTTCATCAGCGAAATTGGCCGCCATCATCCTACCTCCACCCAATTGCTCGTACCATTAGCTTCGCCTCGTGCTTGCGCCTCTCCATGAACTGCTCACGCCAGCCCACTCCGCTGGGATCGCCCTCAGCGCCCATACTCGCCGTGGCTGTCCGCAGCCCCACCGTGAGGTTTGGGGCTATTTTCCATCCTATTTTCAAATTGTCCGTAAATATTTTTCGGGGCTGAAAACAACAACTGATTCAAATTTGAGACCAATGCTTGAGGCACTTAGGAGTTGAAATAGGTCATGGTCCAAAAATAAAGTTTGTTGTACTCCACATAAACTTCAACTTTTATTAACGGTCAAACTTCATATCTGGTATAGAAACTATTTCTTCATCTTGGTCAAAGCAGCACTTTGTTAAACACTAGAATTAGGGTTTTCGACCAATTGAGGCCTTTTCTTGACATTTGCTCAACACGAACTCTTCATGACTATTGTTGTAGAGTTCCATTAGAGTCATTTGGGCAAGGTAGCAAGGTTCGGTCGACATCTCATATTCCCATTTACTTACAATCAGGGTTATAACTTATCATTTCATGTGACTTCTTGGCTCCGAACTTCATGAAACTTTTCCACTGGTCAAGATTGATGCTTGTTGATGTAATATTCATGAAATAAGCATGTTTAACATTACTCATGCCTAATCTTAACTAGAGTCCACATGTAAGCAAAGTGTATTGTTCGAGTCCAAGTTGGGCTCATTTTCATAGTTTTGACCTCAATACCTTCATCATTACTTCCAGATTATGAACTAGAGATTATAATCATTTCTTGACATATCCTACTTAAGTCCAATTTTGCTGCTTAATTCATGACTAACACCCGGGGTGTTATAGCCCTCCCCCTTATGGGAATCTTGCCCCAAGCTTCGGTGCGAAACACTATTAAGGGAAGAGAAGCATGTCATCCATTTTTCAATATCAGTGATAGCATTAGGCTACTTAATTTTAGAGCATCAGAGAGGTAATTTGGTCAAGACAACTTTCTAATATTTGCGCTTCGTAGTAAATTTTGTTCGAAGAATTTCTTTCATTGACTTCCATGAAGCATTGTTACTTTGGGAGGAATCCAAGACAACACAACACTTTATTCTCGAGATATGGAGAGTACTACAAAGCATAAACTAATTACCCCTAATACATATTTCCCTAGTGAATATAGCATGGACTATGTGAACTTTGCACTACACTGCAAGCTTCTGAAAGCTACTCATTACAATGGTTCCATGTCCGTTCACAAAGTTCAAAAAGCAGTCCTCTACCAAGGTAACTTGAATACAACTTTCCATATGGGATGGGATCATAGACTGGGGTAAGCATCCTCCGAGGCTATAAGAAACCGACTAACCAACAGACAATGTCTATGCCGGTCATAACTGTTCAATCACTCAGATGCCAACCGATGGAAAACTACATAATGTTCCATATGTGCAGTTCTCTTTCTCTAATGATAACACTGTATTATCTGAGTCCATTGAGTGAGTGGTGAATGTGATAGTTGACTCTGTTGACTTAGTGTTTTTGACTAATAATTATTTGAGGGAATCCTCGTATCCAAGTGACATAGTTATCTGGGTTGAATCTAATGCAACCGTCTTGGGTAAAAACACATGGAAGGTACCAAAGGACAAGTCCACCTTGGAAATCCTTGTTGAAGAAGGATGATAGCGAGGTCTGGAGGTCAACGAAAGTTGTAAGTATACATCGACTGGAAAAATAGTACACTACTAAGCAGGTTGAGCACAATTTGCCTTAATGTTGTAGTGGCACAGTAAGTTGGGTTGACTTGCACTGTCACAAAATTAGGCTAGTTCGACTACTTTTGACATTGAGGCTTCCTTTCTAATGTCAATCAACAACTCAAAATCATAGTCTAAAATCTTTTGTTTGACATTTTTCAAATTGTTTTCGACTCGTAATGGTACAAATTGACTTGTAGAACACCTTGACTGCTCAAGCATTGTTGATATGTGAAAGCATCTAGGCCCCTAGTTGGGTTTCGGTGATTAATGACAATACGTGATTACTGTGACTAATGTGTGTTTTGCAGAGGCAATAAAGTTAGGTCATGGTCCACCTCAAACAACATCTAGGCTCACTCGAAGCGGGCTCAGCCTAGAATGAAACCGTGAGGCCTCGGATGAGGTACTGATTCTCGGACTCGCCCGAGTCCCTACCCGTAAGGCCTCGAACGAGGTACCAATTCTCCGCCTCGCCTGAGGCCCCGCGCCACGAGGCCTCGGACGAGGTACCGATTCTTCGACTCGCCCGAAGCCCCGCCCGTAAGTCCTTGGATAAGTTACCGATTCTCCGACTCGCCCGAGGCCCCACGCATAAGGCCTCGGACGAGGTACCGATTCTCTGACTTGCCTGAGGCCCCACCCGTAAGGCCTCAGATGAGGTACCAATTCTCTACCTCGCCCAAGGCCCTGCCCGTAAGGCCTCGGTCAAGGACATCACATCCAACCAACATATCCAACCACTCCCACAACATCAGCCGAACAATGGCTCGATACAGTAGAGTGGCTGATGAGATGAGAGTCACATCGACGCCATGCCGTCTAGGATAGGATGGGGTAGGGGTTACCGGACGCTATGCTTGGCACTGTGCCCATGGCTGACACCTGTGCTACACTGTGCTGCCTAACCCTTGCTCCAAGGATAGCACGACATGGGAAGTCATGTCCAGGTCCCTATAGCCTCGGAATCAACATTCAAGACCAACTGCTCCCTCTGAGCCTCGGCTATCCGCTTCCGGGCTCCTGTAGCCTTGGGACTCGCACCCGCCGAGCCCCCCCACAAAGGTTCAGCCTCTGCACTAACTAGGCCTCCGCTCTCTATGTTGTCAGCACTCTAGGACTGGCATGTCGTCTGCAGTACGCGCCATGCCCTGCGTCAAGCCGCAAGAGCTCCCATGTCATGCACAGGGCCAAGCTCCTATATCCTTAGAGTCTGTACACCCGTGCCATCGCATCTACCCAGCCTCGGCGCTCCGTGCTGGTCAAACCTACAGTGACCAGCATGCCTCCAACAGAAGAAGGCACGCATGCCACCAGCTCCCACGTCACACAGGATCAGGCGTGACCAGCGCATCGCTCTAGTGCACCGAGGACAAGGCCGCTCCACCGACCATGCCACCCTAGTGACAAGCTATAGGGCTCAGACATACCGCCTCTGCTCACAAAACACCATGTAGCAAATCCATGTACCACCCCCGTGCCTCCCTTTGACTATAAAAGGGAGTGACTGGGGCCGCTTCTAGGAGACACACACATGCAAGAAATGAACAACGCTCTGTAATGCACACGCTCCCTCACTGCAAGAGATCAACATCTCAAGCAACCCACGCTGCTCTACGTAGAGACCTGGGACTAGCTCCCTCTCTCGCTCAGCTTGTAAGCCCCTACTACAAGCACCTCAGTGCAAGGAATACAAGATCGCTCTCTCAGACTAGATGTAGGGCACCTATTGCCTGAACTAGTATAAACCTTGTGTCTCTTTGCATCACCATTCAGGATTAGGGGCACGCAGTACATTTTCACTGGTCAGGTTGAGGACCCACCAGACCCAAAACACCGATAGTTGGTGCGCCAGGTAGGGGAACTACTGTGTGTTAGCTTAGTCATCCCAACCAGTTCCGGATGGTAGACCCTGTGCGACCACTGCGTCTCGGCATGGTGATCTGGTTTGGGAGCCTAGAATTCATGTCTCTTGAATGTGAGTACAATATGGTACTCCTCCCACCTAGAGCCCCATCGACCGATGATGACATCACGCACCAGCAGCCTAGGCGCAGGCGGTGCCTAGGCCACCGCTCTCATCATGCTCGCCAGGCACGATGTGAGCGGGACTACCCCGACACCGCGCAAGCTCAGGGCAACACACCACGCTCCACTAGTGTCCCATACTCGGCTATTGGTATAGAGTCCCTGGCTAGGGACCTGTCTAGCTTAAGCCTGGGCGAGGGAAAGACACTGGTGGCACGCAGCAATGCCCCATCATCAAGCTTAGCCCCGCCACCTCCTAAGGAGTCGACTTCGGCGAAGCAGAGCCCGGTGATGACACCATCCCCGTACCCCTTTGGGTTGGGCAATGCCACCGCCGCCTACCAATGTTTTGCCCTTGACCTCATCACCACAACCCCGAACCACACCCACGCTGACTCCTCGGAGGAGGATGAGGCGTGGGCTAGAGTGGACTTCTTTGGGCTTCGCGACCCTGAAGCCATGCGTCGCTTCATGGCCGCGAGCAACTACTGCTTTATCTACACCGACTCTGATGACGAAGGCACTTATGATCCCACTTATGAGTGCTTCAACATCGAGATCGGGATGTCGAGCATGAGCGATGAGGACGAGGGGGCGGGCGACGCCACACCTCCACGTGTCGAGCCCTAGGCAGTGCGGAATGAGAACCTTGCCCCTAAGGAACTTTGATGCCTAGACCTAGAGCAGCTCTGTGAGCTTTAGGCCAAGGTCAAATAAGACTGACTCCTTCTGCAGTAGCTCTGAGACACTCTCGAGCAAGAGTAGTGGAGTCATGGTGATGGCGGAGCAGCCCAGCGGAGGGCTCGCAATGTCAACCAACACATCAACAACGACGAAGGGGGCGAGCAAGCCCCTATATTCAATCGCGCTAGCCAGAACATCATGGCAGCCATGATGCTACTCCGGATGGTGCCTGAGCCCTCTACCTTAGAGGGGTGACGGGTCCATGGTGAGCTCCGAGACCTCCTCGAGACCACCGCGATATAGCAGGCTAAAAGTTTCGCCTCTCGATAGTGTGGGGGTGCCTCAGAACTACCCACAACACCACCTCGGCAGGATAGAGAGGCCTCAGCTCGCCCCGAGCCTGCTCGGGCACCGACAGCCAACAAGGCCCTCTCGGTGCACGACCGCCTCGGCGACCGACGCGAGGCACAGGGCGACCACGATGTGGTCAGCAGGCGATGGCGCCATGACAACGAGGCAGTCGCTACGATAGTGGGGAGGACTTCAGTCCTTCTCCTAGGCCACCTAGCCCTCAAGTCTTTAGCAAGGCCATCTGCGGTGCCCACTTCCCAGCCTAGTTTAGGCAATCGGCCAACCTCGCAAAGTACAGCGGTGAGACCAACCCCGAGCTATGGCTGGCCGATTACCACCTGGCTTGTCAACTAGGCAGTGCAAACGATGACCTGCTCATCATCCGCAACCTCCCCTTGTTCCTATCAGACTCGGCAGGAGCCTGGCTTAAACACCTCCCTCCCTTGCAGATCAACAACTGGTGCGACTTGGTAAAGGTCTTCGTCGGGAATTTCTAGGGCACATATGTGCGCCTCGGCAACTCCTGTGACCTCAAGAGTTGTCACCAAAGGATAGACAAGTCTCTCCGAGACTTCATTCGATGCTTCTCCAAGCAATGCACCGAGTTGCCCCAAATCGGTGACTCAGAAATTGTCCAGGCATTCCTCTTCGGTACCTCCTGCCAAGACCTGGTCCAAGAGTTAGGCCAGAACATACTGACCATTGTGGCCATGCTCCTCGACATCGCCACCAACTTCGCCTTGGGCGAAGAGGCTATGGGGGCCATCTTCCCTGACAACGACGCTAAGGGGAAGCGGAGGGCCGAGGCCCCCGGGGCCTTGGCCCCCACCTCCCCAAGAAAAAGAAAAAGGGTCACTAGGGGAAGTAGGAGATCCTTGAGACCGATCTAGTCATGGCCATAGATCGCAAGAATCCCTGAGGCCCCGCTAGAGGCCCTGGGCTCTTCGACGACATGCATAAGAAGCCCTGCCCTTACCACTAGGGCCTAGTGAAGCACACCCTCGAAGAGTGCACCATGCTCTAGCGTTACTATGCCAAGCTCAGGCTCCCCAATGATGAAGCCAAGAAGAAGGGCATCGGCGATAGGGACGACGGGTTCCCCGAGGTACACAATGCCTTCATGATCTTTGGTGGGCCTTTAGCATGCCTCACGGCGTGCCAGCGAAAGAAGGAGCACCAGGAGGTCTTCTCGGTTAAGGTGGCCACTCCTCGGTACCTCGATTGGTCTCGAGAGGCGATCACCTTTGATCGGGATGACCACCTCGATTATGTCCCAAACCCCAGGTAGTACCCACTCGTCGTCGACCCGATCATCAGCAACACCCGGCTCACCAAGGTGTTGATGGACGGAGGCAGCAATCTCAACATCCTCTACGCCAACACCCTAGAGCTCCTAGAGCTCGACCAGTCACAGCTCCGAGGCGATGCCATGCCCTTCCATGGCATCGTGGTAGGGAAACGCATGCGACCCCTTGGGTGCATCGACTTGCCCGTCTGCTTTGGCACTCCCTCCAACTACCACAAGGAGGTCCTCACCTTCAAGGTGGTTGGGTTCAAGGGGACCTATCATGCCATCCTGGGGCACCCATGCTACGCCAAGTTCATGGCGATCCCTAACTACACCTACCTCAAGCTCAATATGTTGGGCCCCAACGGCGTCATCACTGTCCAGTCCATGTACGAGCATGCATACGACTGCGACGTCGAATGCATCGAGTACGCTAAGGCTCTCATGGAGGCCGAGACCCTCATTGTCAACCTTGACCGGCTTGGTAGCAAGATGCTTGACTCCAAGCATCGTGCCGGGACTTTCAAGCCCATAGAGGTCGTCAAGCTCATCCCGGTTGACCCCACCTACTCCAACGACCGAGCGCTGAGGATCGGCGCCACCCTCGGTAGCAAATAGGAAGCCGTGCTCATTGACTTTCTTCATGCAAATGCCGATGTATTCACGTGGAGTCCCTTGGACGTGCCAGGCATACCGAGGGAGGTCACCGAGCACGTCTTGGACATCCAGGCCGGTTCTAGACCGGTGAAGCAGCGCCTGTGCTGATTCGACTGAGGAAAAGTGCAGGGCCATTGGCGAGGAGGTGCAGAAGCTCTTGGCAGCTAGATTCATCATGGAAGTGTCCCATCCAGAGTGGTTAGCTAATCCTGTATTAGTTAAGAAGAAAAATGGGAAGTGGAGGATATGTGTAGACTACACCTGTTTGAATAAAGCATGTCCAAAAGTCCCATTCCCATTACCTTGAATCGACCAAATCATTGACTCCACTGTGGGATGCGAAACCCTATCTTTCCTTAATGCGTATTCTAGTTACCATCAAATCAAGATGAAAGAATCCAGCTAGCTCGTGACTTCTTTCATCACCCCATTCGGCATGTACTGCTATGTGACTATGTCATTCGGCCTCAGAAACGTAGGGGCCACATACTAGCAATGCATGACCCAGGTCTTTGGCGAGCACATCGGGTGAACCATTGAGGCCTATGTGGACAACATCGTGGTCAAGTCTAGAAAGGCTAGCGACCTCATCGATGACTTGGAGATGTCCTTCAAATGCCTCAGAGAGAAGGGCATCAAGCTCAACCCCGAGAAGTGTGTCTTCGAGGTCCCTCGAGGCATGCTCTTGGGATTCATAGTCTCAGAGCGCGGCATCAAGGCCAAACTAGAGAAGGTCTCGGCCGTGACCAACATGGGACCAATCTGAGACCTTAAGGGAGTGCAGAGGGTTATGGGATGCCTTGCGGCCCTGAGCTACTTCAGTCTCACGCCTTGGCGAAAAAGGCTTGCCTCTGTACCGCCTCTTGAGAAAATCCAAATGCTTTTCTTGGACCCCCGAGGCCGAAGAAGCCCTCACCAAGCTCAAGGTACTGCTCACCAATCCTCCCATCCTGGTGCCGCTGACCAAGGGCGAGGCCCTCTTACTCTACGTCACCACAACGATCCAAGTGGTCAGCGTGGCCGTAGTGGCTGGGAGGCAGGAAGAGGGGCATGCTCTACCCGTCCAACGATCTGTTTACTTCATCAGCAAGGTGCTTTCCGAGACTAAGACACGCTACCCCCACCTCTAGAAGCTAATCTACGCCATAGTCTTGGCTCAACGCAAGCTACGTCACTACTTTGAGTCCCACCTAGTGACCATGGTGTCATCTTTCCCTTTGGGAGAGATAATCCAGAACTAGGAGGCCTCAGTTAGGATAGCCAAGTGGGCCATCGAACTCATGCAGGAAGCCCTGTCTTTTGCACCTCGAAAAGCAATTAAATCCTAGGTCTTGGCTGATTTTGTGGCTGAGTGGACCGACACCCAACTGCTACCTGCTCAAATCCAGGCGGAATGCTGGACCATGTACTTTGACGGGTCCTTGATGAAGACCGAGGTAGGCATGGGTCTGCTCTTCATCTCACCCCTTGGAGTGCACATGCACTACATGATTCGGCTCCACTTCACCGTCTCCAACAATGCAGCCAAGACGAAGCCCTCATTAATGGCTTGCAGATCGCCATCGAACTTGGAGTACGGCGTCTCGACATATAAGGTGATTCGTAGCTCATCGTCGATCAAGTGATGAAGGAGTCGAACTGCCATGACCCCAAAATGGAGGCGTACTACAAGTTGGTATGTTTCCTAGAAGATAAGTTCGACGATCTCGAACTCAACCACATTGCGCAAAAATTCAACGAGGCTGCAGATGAACTGGCAAAGATGGCATTGGCATGGGCCCCGATCCCCCCGAACATCTTCGCTAGAGATCTCCACAAGCCTTCCATCAACCACACCTCAACGATAGAAGAAGGCCCACTGGTCGAGCCCACCACAGGGCTTGAGGCCGCCTCTATCACCAAGACCCCTATGGCCGAGCCCGAGGCCATGGAAATCAACGCGGAGCCTCCTAAGGTCGACCAGGGCATGGACTGGCGAGTCTCGTTCCTTGATTACCTCATTCAAGGAGAGCTTCCTACAGACAGGACCGAAGCCCGATGGCTTGCACGACAAGCCAAAACTTACGTCCTCAGCAACGGTGAGTTGTACAGGCGATGCCCATCTGGCGTCCTCCAATGGTGCATCACTACCAAGGCAGGCCAAGCCCTACTTTGGGACTTGCACGCAGGAGCCTATGGGCACCATGCAGCGCCTCGGACGCTCATCAGAAACATCTTCCGCCAAGGGTTCTACTGGCCAATGGCAGTTGCTGATGCCACCAAGCTGGTACGCTCCTATGAGGGATGCCAGTACTATGCATGGCAGATGCACCTCCCAGCCCAAGCCCTCCAAACCATCCCCATTACATGGCCATTCACCGTGTGGGGGCTGGACATGGTTGGGCCTCTGCAGAAGACCCTCGGGGGCTATACCCATTTGCTAGTAGCGATTGACAAGTTTTCCAAGTGGGTCGAGGCTCGTTCGATCACTAGAATCAAATCTAAGCAAGCCTTGCTGTTCTTCACTGATATCATCCACAGGTTCGGGGTTCCAAACACCATCATCACTGACAATGGGACACAATTCACCGGCCACAAGTTCCTAATGTTCTACGATGACTACCACATCCATGTGGCCTGGTCAGCCGTAGGACACCCAAGGACAAACAGCTAAGTAGAATGTGCTAACGGCATGATCCTACATGTCCTCAAGCAAAGAATATACAACTGGTTGAAGAAATTTTGCAAGAAATGGCTTGCCGAACTCCCGTCGGTCATCTGGAGCCTGAGGAACACTCCGAGCCGAGCCACGGGGTTCACACCATTCTTCCTAGTCTATGGAGCCGAGGCCATCCTCCCCACTAACTTGGAGTATGGTTCCCCGAGGCTACAGGCCTACAACTGAGCAAAGCAACCGCACTGCCTGCGAGGACACCCTCGACCAACTAGAGGAAGCCTGAGATGTTGAGCTGCTACACTCAGCCAAGTACTAGCAAGCCCTATGATGCTATCAAGCCCGGCGCATTCAAAGCCAAGACCTGAAGGTGGGTGACCTGGTGCTGAGACTGAGGTAGAGCAATAAGGGCCGCCATAAGCTGACCCCGCCATGGGAAGGGCCATACATCATCGCCCAAGTGCTAAAGCCCGAGACCTACAAGCTAGCCAACGAGAAGGGCGAAATCCTCACCAATGCCTGGAACATAGAACAACTATGTTGCTTCTACCCTTAAATTTCCAAGCATTGTATACATTGTTTCTTGAAATACAATAAAGAAGCATTCTTTAGTTGATTCTAATTTTTCGAGAAACCCCCTGAGCCCATCGATGGGGGATCGGTGTTATGATAACGCTATAAGGGAGACTCGGCTCTGCCTCTATAGAGGTGCACACCACAGGTCTCAAACAAGACTTGGCCCTGCCTCTGCAGAATCGAACCTCCCTTGGGGGCTAGAAGGGGGGACCCCCTAAGTCCTAGTCACCATTTTTAGTCATTTTTTGAAAAAATTTCTACACCAAACTCTCTCATGTACTCTGACAAATTGATTGTAAAAAACCTAAGGACCGAAAGTCTGTCTCAGGGCCAAAAGGCCAGCCGAGCCACAAGACGGCCTATGCCTCTAGGCTATGGCAACTCCCTCACCACCTTTTGCCCGAAGGGTAACTTAGGCTTTGAGGAAGTTTTTTGCAAGAGATATGTTCAAAGATGAGATAGAGGGCAGAGGCTTAGAAATACAGTAAAAAATGATTAAAAAGCATATACGCATAAGTATTTTAAAAAGGCCTCGATGGCCACAAACATCATGGTACAATGATGAAAGTCCTAATCTATTTACGTGGCCCCTTTGGCCTAGGTCAAAACTCAGGGTCGCCAGCTTCGGCGATCGACATAGGAGGAACCACCTCCTCTTCGAACAACCTAGCAAGTGCCATGCCAGGGGCCTCGGCTACCTCCACCAGCTTCATGACCTCCTCCTCGGCCTTCTTGACATCCTCAGCCATGACATAACCATTGCTGATGGCCTTGAGGTCGATGCCGGCGTTGTGCAAGGAGATGACGGCTAGGGCGCGCTTAACGCTTTTATGCAGCGCCCCCCGGAGCCGCTCGTGGACTCGACCACTCAACATGATCAAGTGGCTCCCAAGGGAGCTACCCGACTTGACCCCCCGACCTCTAGGGCCTCGCAGGCAGTACGAGCGGTGCCCTACAGCGCGCTGTTCACCTGGATCTTAGCCTCAAGCACCGCCTACACTGCAACGGAGGCCTCAGCTACCCGGGTGACCTCCTTCTCCAACCCTGCACCAAGATAGGCGGGATGGGGTTAAGCACAAATGAAAACAAGCCGAATAGGGGTGCAAGCCTATGAGACTCACCCTCGGCTTTCTCCCTCTAGTTTTGGACCTCAACCTGAGAGGCCTCGGCCTCCCTAGAAGCCTCCCTCTCTAGCTCTGCGTTGCATCAGGGAGTTAGGGGTCGAATGCAAGAAAAAGAAATAAAACAAGGGGCGTGGCTCAACAGGACTCACCCTTGGCCTTTTCCTTCTAGGTTAAGGCCTTGACCCGGGAGGCCTCAGCCAACAAGGGTGTGGTGGAGAGTGTGGCTATAGCGGTAAGGCACGCTCTCGCAATCTCTCTCTCCTTTCCTCCCCCTTCTCCCTTCTTCTCCCTAGGTGCTCTCTTCCTCTATTCTTAGCAACCACTCGAGGGCAGAAAGGGCGAATGCAGGCAAGGTAAGGAGGAGCGGGGCATGGCTCGTCACAGTATTTATGAGGGAGGGAAGAGGGCAAAATAGATGGGCGATGAAACCAGGGAAGTTTCCCTCAGATCTAGCGCAGTTAATCTAGATCCAACCAAACCACCCATGTGTCCAACTTTTCCTTATTAATCATGCGCACACGGTAATGTCCCATCTATAGACGATGCATCGCATTCGACCACAGCGATGGTAGGCACCATTCGGTCTCCCCAAGGAACCACCTCAAAAGGCGCACCCACTTGTCGCTAGCCGATGGGAAGGGAATATCCCCCACCTGATTCCTTTCAGACTAAGGAACTTGGCACCGAGCCCGTTACGGTCTAGGGGTTCGAAGGCTAGGCCCCTGAGGGTCTCGATAGCCGCCCTAGGACAAACAGAGTCAGGGATGACTATGGATGAGCCCTTACATGGCCGAGGCCCAAGCAAGCAATTACTTGGGATATCCTAAGTCGTGTCTAAGACCAGTAGGGAGGTCTCTAAATGGGATCCCACCATAGGGAGGCACAGAGCCCCTAGGGCCAATCGAACGGCCCTAGGACCCACTAGAGAAGCCCTTTGGTACTTTTGGAGTGCATCTCTGGACCGCTAGCCAACCCCTATTGAATGGGGCACGGGCCTCCACTTGGACTTACCCGGTAATAGCTCATCGGAGGTGTCACTACTCGCCCATTGAGGGTAGCCTGGCATACTCCACCCCTCCTTCCGAGTAAAAAGGATGCGCGAGGGCTGCACAAAAAAGATAGGGAAACTCCTGATCGCCCTCTTGCTCTGAGCAGAGGCTCGAGGGCTCTTCCTGCAACCAAGTCAAGACCCAGTGACCTGAACTCGCACTTGAGGGCTTGGCAAATGTGATAAACACCCCTCCTTCTGAACAAAAAGGATGCGCGAGGGCCACACAAAAAAGACAGAGAAACTCCTGATCGCCCTCTCGCTCCGAGCAGAGGCTTGGGGGCTCTTCCTGCAACCAAGCCGAGACCCAGCGACCTGAAGTTGCACTTGGGGGCTCGACAAACATGATAAACACCCCTCCTTCCGAATGAAAAGGATGCGCGAGGGCCACACAAAAAGATAGGGAAAAGTCTTGATCACCCTCTCGCTCTGAGCAAAGGCTCTAGGGCTCTTCCTGCAACCAAGCCGAGACCCAACGACCCAAACTTGCACTCAGGGGCTCGACAAATGTGATAAGCGCCCCTCCTTCTGAACGAAAAGGATGCACAAGGGCCGCACAAAAAGACAGGGAAACTCCTGATCGTCCTCTTGCTCTGAGCAGAGGCTCGAGAGCTCTCCCTACAACCAAACCGAGACCCAGCGACCCGAACTCGCACTCAGGGGCTCGGTAAATGCGATAAAACCCCTCACTCAACATGAGAAAAGCCATTGGAGGAATAAATCCACTCCTCTAGGGCCTTGGGGGCTACACCCGGCGGGTGCGCTTGCGCGCACCCACCAAAGCCACAAGTACGAACTGCCATCCTGCCAGGAGCTGCCATGAGCCAAGTCTTGTCAAAACCTCAAGGAGAGCACTCACACTCTCCCCAAGGCTTGAGGGCTACTGTCGGGTACCATGAAAAGGGGTCCCCTAAGCAAGAACCAAAAAAATTACTTACGCCTCATAAATATCGAAGCCAAGAGACAACCACCGGCAAAACCCCCACCTTATCCGAGTCTCGGTTGGACCGCCCGACCCACCTCAAACAACATCCGGGCTCACCCGAAGCGGGCTCAGCCCAGAATGAAACCACGAGGCCTCGGATGTGGTACCGATTCTCCAACTCACCCAAGGCCCCACCCGTAAGGCCTCGAACGAGGTACTGATTCTCCGCCTCACCCGAGGCCCCACGCCACGAGGCTTCGGACGAGGTACCAATTCTCTGACTCGCCCGAGGCCCCGCCCATAAGGCCTCGGATGAGGTACCGATTCTCCAACTCTCCCAAGGCCCCACGCGTAAGGCCTCGGACGAGGTACCGATTCTCCGACTCGCCCGAGGCCCCACCCGTATGGCCTTAGACGAGGTACCGATTCTCCACCTCACCCGAGGCCCCGCCTGTAAGTCCTCGGACAAGGACGTCACATCTAACCAATGCGTCCAACCACTCCCACGATGTCAGCTGAAAGATGGCTCGATATAGTGGAGTGGCCGACAGATGGTAGTCACATCGATGCCATGCCATCCAGGACAGGACAGGGCAGGGGTTACTAGCCGCTGTGCTTGGCACTGTGCCCATAGCTAACACCCATGCTGCACTATGTTGCCTAACCCTTGCTCTAAGGATAGCATAGTGTGGGAAGTCAAGTCCGGGTCCCTGTAGCCTCGGAATCGATGTTCAAGACCAACTGCTCCCTCTGAGCCTCGGCTATCCGCTTCCGGGCACCTATAGCCTCGGGACTCGTGCCCATTGAGCCCCCCACAGTGGTTCAGCCTCTGCACCGACTAGGCCTTGGCTCTCTATGTTGTCAGCACTCTAGGACCGACGTTGTCCGCAGTACGCGCCATGCCCTGCGTCAAGCCGCAGGAGCTCCCACGTCATGCATAGGGCCAAGCTCCTGTATCCTTAGAGTCGTACACCCATGCCGTCGCATCTACCCGGCCTCAGCTCTCCAAGCCGGTCAAACCTATAATGACCAGCATGCCTCCAACAGAAGAAGGTATGCATGCCACCACATGAGCTCCCACGTTGCATAGGATCAGACGTGACCGGCGCGTCGCTCCAGTGCACCGAGGACAAGGCTGCTCCACCGATCATGCCACCACAGTGATGAGCTACAGGGCTTGAACATACCGCCTCTACTCACAAAACACCACGTAGCAAATCCATGTACCACCCCCATGCCTCCCTTTGACTATAAAAGGGAGTGACTGGGGCCGCTTCTAGGAGACACACACATGCAAGAAACAAACAACGCTCTATAACGCACATGCTCCCTCACTACAAGAGATCAACATCTCAAGCAACCCACGCTGCTCTATGTAGAGACCTGGGACTAGCTCCCTCTCTCGCTCAGCTTGTAAGCCCCCACTGCAAGCACCTCGATGCAAGGAATACAAGATTGCTCTCTCAGACTAGACATAGGGCACCTATTGCCTAAACCAGTATAAACCTTGTGTCTCTTTGCATCACCATCCAGGATTAGGGGCATGCAGTATATTTTCACTAGTCGGTTGAGGACCCACCGGACCCAAAACACCGACACTAGTGATGATGATGAATATGAATCACCTTCTTATGATGATCTTGCTAGATTGCTAAAACAATACACTAAGATCATTATAAAAACTAGAGCTAAAAATGAAAATCTAGAAGCTAAAAAGGACTCTCTTTTAGCCAAATGTGATATAGAGGAAAAGGCTAGTGTTGAGCTTAGAGAAGCAAATGATGCTATATCATCCAAACTTAAGGAGCTCAAATCTTCTAAGAAAGAGCTTAAAGAAAAACATGATAAACTTGAGATGACACATAATGAGCTCATCACTAGCCACAACAAGCTAAGAGAAGAATATACTACTCTTAAGATTAGTCATGATAATCTTGTTATTGCTCAAGAATTCTTATCCAATGAGCCACATGACTCTACTAACAATGTTGTTAAGATTGATATAGCTATATCATGTGATGACTTGATTATTGAGAGCATTGAGCAAAGTACTAGTAGCAAGGGCAAGCAAGTGGTTGAGGCCGATGATTATGATGAGTTTGTCAAGCTCAAGAATGATAATGAAAAGCTCAAGAAAGATCTTGAAGAACTCAAAACCACCAAGTTTATTGTGCTAGAAACTATTGTTCATGATGATGGTTTGATCCTTGAGAATGAGAAGCTCAAACATGAGAACAAGAAGCTCAAGGAAGAGAAAAAACAATGATGCTCTCAAGGAAGAAAACAAGAAGCTCAAGTTGGAGAAAGAGCATCTTAAGATTGGATTGAGCAAGTTCACTAGAGGCAAGCATCTTCAAAGTGAGCTACTAATGAACACCATCATGTAGATAGATAGAAGTGGCATTGGGTACTTGGCAAATCAAGAGAAGAAGGCTCAAGCTCAACAACAACATAAGTCGAAGCCAAAGCCAAAGAGATGTTTTGAGTGTGGACAAGAAGGCCACTTTGCTCATGAGTGCCAAACTCCAGCACCACAACCCTTGCCCGAGCATGCTAGACCTTTTGCCTTTAATGCTCACTATATGCTTAGAAAGGATTCTAGTGGAAAGATGAAAGTCATGTTCTTAGGTCCTCCCAACAAGAATAGGCCTAAGAAAATTTGGGTTGCAAAGTCACTTGTTGAGAAGGTGAAGGGCCTCAACAAGTTTGGGTTCCTAAAGCTTGATCTCTTGTGTGTAGGTGAACTACAAGATCGGTGGAAGTCATTGGGTTATTGATAGTGGTTGCACACAACATATGACCGGTGATCCTCGTATGTTCACCTCACTAGATGAAGAAGTAGATGCACAAGAAAGAATCACATTTGGAGATAACTCAAAGGGCAAGGTCAAAGGATTGGGCAAAGTGGCTATATCAAATGATCATTCTATCTCTAATGTGCTATATGTTGCTTCATTGAGTTTCAACTTGCTATCCGTTGGACAATTGTGTGATCTTGGCTTCCAATGCTTGTTTACCGAGAAGGAGGTTGTTGTATCCAAGAAGGATGATGATCATGTGATATTCAAAGGATTTAGATACAACAACCTATATCTAGTGGACTTCACCTCCAAAGATGCAAACTTGAAGATATGCCTATTCACCAAAACAACACTTGGGTGGCTATGGCATAGAAGACTTGCTCATGTTGGGATGAGCTCACTCAAGAAGCTAATGAAGAATGATTTGGTGAGAGGGTTGAAGGATGTAAAGTTTGAGAAGGACAAGCTTTGTAGTGCATGTCAAGCCGATAAGCAAGATGGAAATACCCATCCAATAAAAGCTTTCATGTCAATCGCAAGAGTGGTAGAACTCCTTCATATGGATTTATTTGGACCAACAACATACAAGAGTTTGGGAGGAAATCTTTATTGTCTTGTGATTGTTGATGACTATTCAAGGTATACATGGGTATTCTTCCTTCATGACAAATCTGAAGTTGCATTTTGTTTCATGAAGTTTGCCAAGAGAGCACAAAATGAATTTGAACTGAAGTTTAAGAAGATAAGGAGTGACAATGGGAAGGAATTTGACAACACAAACATAGAAGCCTATTGTGATGAAGTTGGGATCAAGCATGAGGTCTCCGCAACATATACTCCTCAACAAAATGGTGTAGTTGAGAGGAAGAACCGGACATTGATCACTCTTGCAAGAACAATGCTTGATGAGTACAAGACCCCCAAAGCTCTATGGGCGGAAGCTATCAACACTGCATGCTATGCATCAAACCGCCTATTCCTTCAAAAGTTCCTTGGCAAGACACCTTATGAGTTGCTCAATGGGAAGAAGTCGTGTCTCCTTCTTTAGGGTGTTTGGTTGCAAATGCTACATCTACAAGAAGTGCCAACACCTAGGGAAGTTTCAAAGATGTTGTGATATTGGTTTTCTTGTTGGTTACTCATCAAAGTCCAAAGTATATAGAGTATTTAATCATGCCACTAGCTTGGTTGAAGAAACATATGATGTGGAATTTGATGAATCTAATGGCTCCCAAGGAGCACATGAGAATCTTGATGATGTAGGTGATGAACCATTGAGGGAGGCTATGAAGAACATTCTAGTTGGAGACATCAAGCCTAAAGATGATGTACAAGTGATTGAACCACCTTCTTCATCAAGTGTGCCACAAGATGGTGAAAAAGATGGGAGAGTAGAAAATGAAGATACTCATGTCTCCCATGAACAAATGGTCGTACAAGCACAAGATATTGATGCTCCACAACCTCCCCCTCAAGTGGTCAATAGAAGAAATACACCTCTACTTCAAGATCATCCACAAGATCTCATCATAGTGAGTCTATCAAAGGGTGTAATGACTCGATCACAAAAACTTGCTTCATTTATTGCTCATCACTCTTTTGTCTCTTGCTATGAGCCTACTATGGTAGAAGAAGCTCTTCAAGATCCAGATTGGATAAATGCCATGCATGAAGAGTTGAACAACTTCACCCGCAATGAAGTTTGGACTCTTGAAGAGCGACCACAAGGTGCAAGAGTCATTGGAACAAAGTGGGTGATCCGCAACAAGCAAGATGATCAAGGCATTGTTGTGAGGAACAAGGCAAGACTAGTAGCAAAGGGGTTCTCTCAAGTTCAAGGTTTGGATTTTGAGAGACCTTTGCACCGGTTGCAAGATTAGAAGCCATCTGTATCCTCCTTGCATATGCATCACATCATGAAATGAAACTTTATCAAATAGATGTGAAAAGTGCATTTTTAAATGGCTTTATTAATGAACTAGTCTACGTTGATCAACCTCCTGGGTTTGAAGACCCTAGATATCCTAATCATGTTTATAGGTTGTCCAAGGCTTTATATGGGCTTAAGCAATCCCCAAGAGCTTGGTATGAGCACCTTCAGGACTTCCTCATTAAGAAGGGCTTCAGCATTGGGAAGGTCAACACCACACTATTCACCAAGAAGCTTGATGGGCAAATCTTCATTTGTTAAGTGTATGTTGATGATATCATCTTTGGATCATCAAATGAAGATTCTTGCAAATAGTTTAGTGAATTGATGTTGAAGGAGTTCGAGATGTCAATGATTGGAGAGCTTACATTCTTTCTTGGTTTTCAAGTCAAGCAAATGAGAGAAGGGATTTTCATCTCTCAAGAGAAATATACTAATGATCTTCTCAAGAGATTCAAGATGGATGAATGTAAGCCAATCAAGACACCAATGCCAACCAATGGACATCTCGACCTAGATGAGGGAGGTAACCCGGTTGATCAAACTCTCTACTGCTCTATGATTGGTAGCTTGTTATATTTGACCGCATCTAGGCCCGACATCATGTTTAGTGTGTGTATGTGTGCTAGATTTCAAGCTAACCCTAAGGAAACTCATTTGATTGCCGTAAAAAGAATCCTTAGGTATCTTAAGTACACACCAAGCATTGGCCTTTGGTATCCCAAAGGAGCTATATTTGAATTAGTTGGCTATTCCAATTCGGATTATGCCAGTAGCAAAGTTGATAGAAAGAGTACATCCGGAGGGTGCCATTTGCTTGGTAGATCACTTGTGTCTTGGTCCTCCAAGAAACAAAATAGTGTGGCTTTGTCCACTGCCGAAGTGGAATACATTATCGCAGGTGCTTGTTGTGCACAAATACTTTACATGAAATTAACTTTGCTAGACTATGGAGTAGTTCTAGAAAAGGTACCTCTTTTGTGTGACAATGAAAATGAGGTAAAACTTGCAAACAATCCGATTCAACACTCTCGCACAAAGCACATAGATATCCGCCATCACTTTCTTAGAGATCATGTTGCTAAAAATGATATATCACTAGAAGGTGTAAGGACTGAGGATCAATTGGTGGATATCTTCACTAAACCGCTAGATGAGACAACATTTTGTAGATTGTGGAATGAGGTCAATGTGCTTGATTTTGTAACTTCACTAAAAAAATGAGCTTGTGTTGTCCCTTGCATTGCATTGTAATATACAACATGTTTAATGTTTTGTAATGCATATAGGGCTTGTCTAACATGGTTAAGATAACCGCTGAAAAGCGTGTGAAGAAGCTTAACCTTACTAGATTTACTTACAAGTATTGCATTGCATATGCATAAATGTTGTTTTGTCGTTTGTCTTCAAATTGCCCTCTTATTGCCTATTTTCTTAAAAAGAATTATAGCCTAAGGCAAAATATTTTGAAAAACTTGAGGGTTTGAGAGGGGTCACTCACATCAGTCCAATTGGTGTTTATTTGGATTTTATTCAAGTTGGGACTTGATTGGGAATAGGCAGCATGAAGAACTTTGAAGATTTGCTAGAAAAAGAGTGACCAGACGCTACATCGGACTCTAGAGTCCAGCGTCCGGTCAGTTCATAGGAGGTGAACTTGCTGTGAAGGAGTGACCAGACTCTATGTTTCAGTGTCCGGTCAGAAGGCGTTCCAGCGTCCGGTCGTGTGGAGAAGATGAAGGCTGTATTGACCGGACTCTGGCTGCGTCTAGTCGGTGTCCACCGTACGCGTCTGGTCGTGATTCTAGAGCAATTGGACCTCTCTAGAATTAACCAGACGCTGGGTGGCAGCATCCGGTTGCTGCCACCAGAGCATCCGGTCAATAGGAGTCATGCGGATCTCGATCCCTTTCTCCGTTTCCTATTCTATCCTATGGGGGACCCCTTTATAATCATCGCGTGCGTGAACCTAACCCTATTCTATCTCCACGTCGCGCCAACATCGCTGGACCGCCGTTCCAAGCTCCCATGCCACCGCAGCTCCCTACACCTCCCCATGCTATCGAGCTGCCTCTCCATGCTGCCACAGCGCCTCCCTACGCACCCGCGCCATTGCAGCAGCCGCCCAAGCCCTAGCGTCGTCATGCCTCTGCCCGCGCCGCTGCCTCACGCTTTGAGCGCCTACGCCGCCATAGCTCGCCACATGCTCCAGTGCCCTAGCTCCACCCGAATAACAGCTCTTCCTCCATGCCCCAGCGCTCGCTCCCGCCGTGCCCCTATAGTGCCCTAGCGCCCCCATTACCCTCTCGCCGGTGACTTCAATCACAATCCAGTGCCGCCGATCCACACCGACCAGCGAACCCTAGCCTCGCTAATTCGGTGGTTCTCCATTCGTACCTCTTCTCGTTGATTCGCCGGTCCGTCAGGTAGCAAGTCCGCGTTTCAATTTTGTACCTAATTGCTTGCTCTATTAGTGTTTCGTATCTCTAGATGAATAATTAAAATTATTTGTATATCCTATCTATTCCATCATGTAGCGAGTTAGTTCCGTTGAGGTCTCAGTGGCAGTTGTCAGTCAACTCGGGGCCAAGCTCGTGAGTATGGAATGAGGCCAAGCCTTGGAAGTGATAGTTAATCTTTGTCAGCATAGTTGATTCTTCTCAGATCCATCAGATGGATCGTACGAAGAATGTCGGAGGTGGTCCCGATGATGAGGATTCGAGGCCCCCGCCTCGCTAGCCTATAGATCCAAAAGGCAAGGCGACAAAGAAGATGGCAGTAAGGAAGTGCAAGTCTCCAGATGCAGAGACAGTGAGAGCCACCGCTGTTGCAGAGGCCGAGAGCGTGCTGAGAGAGGAGGTGCTCGTAGCAGAGTTCAGATTGCAGATCAGCTTTCACCAGAAGCGAGGGCTACACTTGAGTGAGTTGAGCGCCTTCATGGTGGTCCAGCGGGGACTCTCATGATTGGAGGATGACATGTTGCCATTGATGAGGATCAGCCTTAGGGGGAGTCACAGCAGTAGCCACAGGCAGTAGAGCAGACTCAGGAGGCATAGCCATCTCAGCAGACTAAGGAGGCACAGCCAGCACAGTAGACTCAGGAGGGTGAGTAGGCTAAGCAAACTTAGGAGATAGAGCCAGCACATCAGCCATAGTTATGCTGCTCTGGTCGTACCTGTGCTCCAGTTACACCGAGGCCAAACACTCAGTGGAGGGGTTCTCGTCCACCACCTAGACCACAGGGTCTACCTCTAGTGACCCATCTTGACCTAAGGGTTGCCACGGCCAAGCAGGTACAACAGTTGAGGTTCATGGACTTTGAGGTGTGGTTTCCACCCAAGAGGGATGAGAGAGCATCAGAGGGGTTCTACACACCTTTGCAGGAGGATTTCTATAATGCCTATCTTAACAGTGGTGCTGTATTCAGATCACAGAGGGTGTGCAACATAGAGTCTATAGTAGCAGTAGTTGGAGAGCACATTCATCTGTATCTATCCTATTTACCTAGGGCTAACAGATCTAATTGGACGGATAGGTCTATATGTTCCATCTTGGGTTCGACAGTTCTATGCTACACTCTAGATTCACCCGCTAGCATAGGTTTATACACTTTGCATTAGGAGGCAGAGACTACCGTCTAATGAGCACTAGGGTCAAGGAGATACTCAGGCTTTAGTAGTAGCCTGTTAGGTTACATGAGGTTTGCTATGGATAGACAAGCGCCTCCTAGACTCCCTCATGGGGGTATGGTGCCTCCTATGGACTTGGTTCGTCACTGTTTCACAGAGCCCTTTGGTGAAGGGTTGAGGAGGAACCCCAGTGATCTCACTCCCACATGCTCGCATGATTGAGGCTATCATGAGGAGGACATTACTTCCAAGGATGGGATATAGAGAGGGATTGACTCGTATATAGCTATGGCTTCTCAACTCTCTGATGTAGCAGATAGTTTTTGATATTTGGGATCTTCTTCTATCAGAGATGGAGGACACTATAGCTGAGGGCTTTAGAGGTCACAGGTAGCTACCCTATGCTCATTGGATCACATTCCTTATCCATAGAGTAGTTACAGTTAGGCCACCAAAGATACTTGCAGAGTATAGTGGTGCTACGACAGAGTTCCTTGCTTATAACCTATCTCAGATGATTCGCCATAGTACACCATAGGCACCTAGTTAACCACGCCATCATCTAGAGGTGCCAGAGATTGTAGCCTAGTAGGATGATATTATCAGGGGTATTGCAGCTATAGAGGAGCAGTAGCTTGCTCAGCAGGAGGGGATGGTTGTGAGAGACCCTAGTGATAGTTCTAATGATGACTACCAGCCCATTCCTCAGATGCCTCCACAATGACATGATGTTGAGGCTGGTAGCTCTAGTTCAGCTCCACCTACACCATAGACAGACCCCGCTCTTCTTGCTATACTTGAGCAGATGAGGCAGGACCAGGCACGACAGGCTCAGGAGACATCTGCTACATTTGCTCAGTTCTAGACTTAGTAGGACGAGTTTCAGCGACAGCAGCTAGCTATTCAGCAGCAGACGCAGGCTCTATAGTAGTAGCAGTAGGCCATGTATCAGCAGCAGCTTCTCATGCAATAGTAGCTTCTCGGATTCATGCAGCATGTAGTGACAAGTGATTGGGGCCCCACCACCACAGGCTTCGCCCTAGCTTGGTCAGCCTTCCACCACTTCGATGACTCTAGCATTATAGCCTAGTGGGCTTCAGAGTTAGGGACAGCCACTAGCATAGTATGCTTCACCTACAGAGAAGGTGTCCTAGTGGTACACTTTGCTAGTGATAGCCCCGTAGTTCACACCTCTTCAGACAGGCTTCACATCGGCACAGACATCATCGCTGCTAGTGCTAGACACTTCAGTCTCTAGGAGTCTTGGAGCAACCTTCAGTGAGCTAATAGGGCAGCCTACTCCACCATACCTGCATGTTCTAGGTCCTTCTACTAGCTGCACCTATAACAACAACTATAGAGATGCTCCCTTCCTCAATGGCATCATTAGAGCTGGCTGCTTTAGTTATACCAACACAGCCTACAGCAACTTCAGTCCCTAATCCGACATAGACTGCTTTAGCATCACTTCTAGCTATAGAGGGTTAGACTAGCTCAGAGCTTAGGATCAGATGATGATGGCACCTAGTTCCACCTTTGCTCCTCGTACCTCAACACCCGGCTTGTCTACTGCAGCCCCGCCGACCAACCCTTAGGTTTTGGTGTTTGACGCCTAAAGCGGGAGAGGGTTCGAGTATGTTAGCCTTAGGGGGAGCATTCATGTTTACTACTATATTTATGTGATAGTGATATCTACGTGATCATGATATATAACATGTGTGCTCTCTACTGTGAATTATTTATATGTCATATCACTTGTGTTATGCTCATTTACCTTTGCTTCCACATTTTACTTCGATGCAAATGAGCTTCATTACTTGTACTCATGCTTATTTCATATCTTTTGAGTACATCATGTTGGCTTGGGTCATATAAGCTTGCCTAACACTTTTGTTCTTATTGCCAAGAGCTTATTTGAACCAAGCATGTTAAAAACCTCATCTCTTTTACATACTCAAGGTAGTATTGTCATCAATCACCAAAAAGGGGGAGATTGAAAGCATCAGGCCCCTAGTTGGGTTTCGGTGATTAATGACAATATGTGATTACTGTGACTAATGTGTGTTTTGTAGAGGCAATTAAGTTAGGTCATGGTAATGGTGATCGATTGGACAATCAAGGTGGTCATGCCCCTATGATGGAAATCATTTCAGTTTTCAAAGGATGGACGACAAGGTTAAGGATGAACTAGTTCTAAGTGTCGATTGGAGTTGGAGAGACACTTAGAGTAGTTTAGGACTTTGTTTTTCCTTTGGCTATACTATTAAGGGGGGTATGAATGGCTAGCTTGACCTAAGTGAGTCTAGTGAGTTAGGTGTGGTGCACACTTGCTAAATCTAGCACTAGGTAGCTCCTTAATAGCCCTTTGATCCAATGGAGCAAACTTCATTCACATATGATCGAGAGTTGGAAGTGAATGGAGGGTCAAATACTGACCAGACACTGGCTCTGGTGTGACCAAACACTGGCTCAGGGTTCAGTCAGTTCATTTGACCAAGGTGAAAGCATTTGGAAGTGACCGGACGCTGAGAGGTCAAGTGACCGGACGCTGAGGGCCAGCGTCCGGTCGACTCCAGTAAGGTCTCAGAGAGGGAGAATCCTAATCAGACGTGTCCGGTCAATGCTGACCGGACGCTGATCAGGTTCTAGCTACTGACCGGACACTGCTCAGCAAGTGACCAGACGCTAGAGGTCCAGCAGTCCGGTCGGCATCAGTAAGGTTCCAGTGAGGGGAAAACGTGACCGGATGCTGGCCAGCGTTCGGTCAACACTTAATCACTAGAGTTTGGGGTGTACTAACCGGAGCGTCTGCTCACCCCGCATAGGCACATAACAGGTTCATTTTTTAGCCGGTGTTATAAATACAACCTCCACTCATGTGTGGGGGCACTTTTGCTCATTCCAACAGCTGAGAAACACGTTTGAGAGTGCCAAGAAGAGCAAGGTCCTAGTGAGGTGATTGAGATTTGAGAATCCCAAAGAGAGCCCTCATTAGTGAAGCAAGAGTAGCAAAGTGTGCATCCACCCTTCTCATTAGGCTTGTCATGGTCAAGTGAGAGTTCATGCTTGTTACTCTTGGTGATCGCCATCACCTAGATAGTTTGATAGTGATTGGGAGCTTGGTGATCATCTAGAGAGCTTGTGGATGACCCAACTCAAGTTGTGAGCGGTTGTGGGTGATTCACCGTGATGGAGTGTCAAAGAATCAACCCGTAGAGAGCACTTGATCCTTATGCGGATCAAGGGGGAGCTACACCCATGCGTGGGTGCTCCAACGAGGACTAGTGGGGAGTGGTGACTCTCCGATACCTTAGCAAAACATTACCGCGTTCCTTCTTCTCTCTTTACTTTAAGCATTTACTTTGAGCAATTCATTACTTGTCTTTTACATTCCTAGAATTGCCATGCTAGAGTAGGATTGGAACTTAGGGTGCTAAACTTTTGTGCGTTAGATCAATAGAAACACTTTCTAGGCACAAGGGGTTAATTGGGCTAACCATAGGATTTGATTATTACAAAGAAATTTGTAATTAGCCCAATTCACCCCCCCTCTTGGGCATCTTGATCCTTTCAATATTAAAGGGCAAAAGCTAGGCACGAAGGGGTTCAAGGAGTCTTCTCTAGGGCATATAAAGTATTATCTAACGACAAAACATTGACCCTGTTGCTAATCTTGGCATCAATTACAAACACGACCTTCTATTTCGGAGGGGTGATAGCAGTCCACAGAGAAATCATAGATTTTGTACTTTGGTTTTTAGTTCATATCTCATAAACTATGGCTCCATTATGCACAAATTTTTGTAGGCATTTAGATCCAAGAGTCCTTTAAGTACCGACCAAAATTCGGCTCAAACGGACACTGTTTGACTATCCAAAAAAATCATCTATCAAAACTACTTTATTCTAAAATTTTAGGACTGAACTGTCAAAACATCTCTCAAATATGATGTTTTACTCAATCAATCCTCAAACTAACTTAAGACATCGAAGTACCTTAAGCGAGGAATGAGATCACCAAGTTTGGTGTGAATCAACCATGTTTGTGCCACTAATCACTGGCTTAAAGATAACCGGTTTATTGCCATGAAATCTCGACAGATTTCCTGTTCTTTTTTTTTTGATTTACACAGTGGGAAGTGTGTTCGCAGTCTTTAACTCTTTTTATGACAGTGGTAGCTTTCTCGCTAAGGATGGAGGCTAGGGTTTTCCTCATATGCTTCCTAGGGAACAACTTCAACCGTTGATTTAGGCACCAGCTCAACGATGCACAAGCATTGCACTGGTGGGCTGTTTTTGTAGGGTCACAATGCATACTTCACAGTGGAGGGGCAGTCCTACAAGATAAGGGACCGTTGCTAACTACCCTTCTGTGCTTTATCCAATAGAGTCCTAAACAAATCATTTGATAGCATCATATACATAACGATGCTGACCGAAACTAGGGACAGTGCTTTCTCTAGCTCTTTACTTAGCTGATACAACATATTGTACTATCTGTGATGTTGTTCAAGATGGAAATTGACTTGATAGCACAAGGATTTGAAGAAGAAAGCAGGACTTGCATTGCTGACCTGGCTTTGCTTTGTTCTTCGCTTAGCATTGTCCTATGAGACATAGCCTTCGGAGCTACCAAAGAGTCGTTACCTAGCTAGTAATTAACCTTCCTACTGGTAACTAATTAGTTGTCTCTCAACACTTAAAAAGCTTCAAAACTTCTTTTTGACAACAAGAATTGTAGTTGATGCTGCAAATAGACAGTCGCCATGGAAGTCAGCAAAGAAGGGGTCACACCGAAGAAGGTCGGTTTTTGACTGCATGATCATCTTGCACCTAAGATCAAGAACTTGAACATGAAGCTCATGAGCACCAGGTGACCTATTACAACACATAATATCCCAATCCATTTATCATCCAACTGATAACTTGTTCAACCTTAAGTGTGGTGCACCTTTCTGATCCAACTGGGGATGACATAAGTTACTCACTAGATGATCGATGTCATTACAAGAACAGTCAAGTAGAGTCACTTGTCTACCATCTCTTGCAGTATGTTAATGTTTATGTCAGTGACCTATTCTTCAAAGCCTATCCTTTGGACTGACTTCAGAAGGAAGTCCTATTGCATATGGTTTGAAATATAGATCTTCTGACAAGATAAGGAGAGATAACCAAGGAAAAAGCTCATGAGAAAATAACTCATCGGTGTAGTTCCATAATGGATCATGACTAGAAACCTCGATACCAGCACGCACCCAGTAGCACAACCATGTGCTAGCCGGCCACAAGGAGGCCCTAGGTTCTGCTGCTGGCACCATTAGTCATTAACCAAGACACCATTAATGAACATACAACCTACAAGAAATCTCACAGTGGCACAAATTGGGTAGCATAGGAGCAAGCACTATGCAAAGGAGGGATAACAAGCAAAGGTAGTCATAAGGTTAGGAGTCAACAAGGGGTAGTCCAAGGTAAAGACATGACACAAGAGAAACATAGCTTAATTGCCGAAGAGAACTGAGCAGTGGACTCTTGCTTTATTTCCATATACGCCTTGTGTTCACAAAAATGATTACCAGATAAAGATAACATGAGATTTGGTCTTGCCGAGCAGCAACATGAGATCAAGACTAATAAACATTCAGAGACTTGAAAGAGTTGGAGACAAAATAAACGAGATTTGAGGGATAGAGCCAATGCACTGACTAGGGATTTAGTTGATAAAGCAATGACATGATCTATGAGGAAAAGGTTCCAAAGCTAGGGTAGATAGCGATTAGCAGTTGCACTAGATCATCTAGTAGGAGAAGGAGCAATGAGGTCCGACAAGGATTTTTGAGCAGGGTCCTCCCACACAGGAGCGAGACAACCACGGCACATGCAAGCATTCAAGAGAACTAAGCTTGGGCTTCAGGTCAAGCAAAGGCATGGATATAGGTCTTCGTAGCAGCAATGTTCAAGGGCTAGCAACCATGTGTACAGGCTCAGGCTCCTAAGAGAGAACTTAATTGGAGACAACCATGAGATTATCAAAACTTGGACGTTGTTCTAGGATAGCACTCTTAAACACTCGTATGCTTACCGAGGATAAAAGGGGTGACAGCTATGGCACTACCTAGATAACGAGCATCCATACATACATCATGGTCTTCAGCAAGCATTTCAAAACACTCAATCCAATTAGCTCAAGCGACTATTACTAAGCACAAAGCTCGCACATAACAAGCAGTCACCTAGGACAACACCACTACACATCATGCAAAACATGGTGTTAAGGTACTGCTATCTTTTATTTTTTTCTGAGTAGGTGGATAACTCTTCAAAACAAGTTTTACTTACATTTAGAAAATTAGTTTTCGGTCATGCACAACATGACCATATGGTTACAACAAGTTATCCATTAATAGAACAATGGTGAGAGGAGCATGTTTATGCACAAGCAACAATCATGATGCATGCTCGTCCTATTCGTCCTCATGAAATTGCAAGCCTAAGGCGGCAATCACGTTCTATGTCGGTGGCATAACACATACTCTCTCGATATAATATATAGCTAGTCATTAGCTACATTCAATCTATGTATTCAGTGGTTAGCGTACCTACAGAAGGATTTCATTTCATCCCAACCTCACAATTATATATGTAGAAATGAAAGTCTGGGCTTTAGGTTGCAAGTATATATATATATATATATATATATATTTCTATATCAAAGCTACTAGAAAGTAAATACGTCTATACATACATATAGAATATGCATCTATAGCCATACCAAAGCTAACCCACAATTAAAAACTTCCGTATATATATGAGATATATACTTAAGTATCAAAACTACCTCTCCCCTTTGACCGCACGCTCACATCTTGCGGTCATGCCACTCACCAACTTACCTAGGCGTAGAGGTATATTGATCCATACATTGCCATTCAAACGAATGGCATCCATACAATAGCACGCCATATGGACGACTGAAATAAAAATTGCAATAAAGTACATCTCCCCATAGTTAGTATCAGTTTACCAAGCCACCTAGTAGTCCTTAATTGGGCTTAACTGGAGGTTGTCGCTAGCATAGTTTTGCAAATTGGTTTTGACAAATTTGCCTATAGCTAAGGTTTTAGTCCAATTAGGCTTTTAAAATCAAAACTTTGTTTTTAAAACTACGTACATGACAATATTATGCTTAATCTTGCTCTGATACTAGCTGTGACAGAACCGCTCAATTTATACAAGATCAAGTACGGCTGTCCCTGTTTAACACATTGATGCATGCATACTTTCATTTATATAAACTCGATAGTCTGTCGAGTGTCATGAAGGACCTCGGTAAATCAACATCATAACCAAGATCACATGATTAAGCAAATACACATCACATACACAGAGTTTGGGTTTTAAAACTGGTTAAAGGAAAACAACATAGCTTTCAAATGATTACATTAATATAAGTTCCAAATACATTGCTAGCAAAAGTGACATCCTCTGATAAAAGCATATAGATGAGAAATAAATATAGAGTCACCGAGCCCACCGACGGTTAGCCACCATCTTCAGCAGGCCAAGAACTTCACCTACAACATGGTGGGATAAACCCTGAGTACTCAAATATACTCAGCTATACTTACCCATCATAAACCAGAAATAAAGTGACACTAAGGAGTATGCAAGGCTTTATAGGTGGAGCTAGCTTGACAAAATTTTGCATAAAATCCACTAGTTGAGCTATACATTTTATAGTTCGGTAACCAAGTTAATTATAGCTATTCATCTCTAGATTAGCACCTATACTAGAGCAATCATGTGATTAAGCCAACAAGTATTAGTAACCATATCTGGTGTAATATTTCCATATTCATCATAACCATCAAATTCCATCAATTAATGCTACGTTACCGCTGCTCAGTCAAGTTCTCACTATCCAGGAGAGACGATGACTCGAATCGATTCCAATCAGCTAGGGAGTTATTTCTAACACAAACCCAAATATACTTGCGCCACGGTAGTCTTAGGTCACCTTTGGTACAACTTAGGTACAGTCGTAGGTTTGATCAGCGCCACACCCTCAGGGATAATACCAGTCTACCCGGAAGTTCAGGCTCGGCCTGCCCTTAAACTCACGCCACTAGCTCCCCGCACATCCTTACTGCCTCCAGTGTGCACACTTTCACTTACCGGGTCCCGGCCTGAGTTGAGCTACTTGGCTTCATGGTTGGAATGACTTATCTGGCCAACTAAGTACTAGGCATGCATTCAACATGACATGAGGACATACAACGAATTGGTCCTTAATTGACACAGATGGGTATAAATACTGCACCAAGACCTCCATGCCTTGTTGCTTCACTTTCACAATCCCACCCGGTCTCCTTTTATTTATCAACACATGGTTATTTCCATGATAGCAAATATAGCCAACCGTACTTTGGTATCCACCTATATCTCGTAGGTGATAGGAAATCACCTGACTTCTACCTAGTCTAAGCATTGCTAAGCATACATTCGATCCTGGCCCTACATAGGGTTCAAGGTCTATTTCTGGACAAGGTAGTTCTATGCATCAAGTGCTTCCAATCAACTCTTATAACCTAATGCATCAAACATAAATGACTCAAGTGATATTTATAAAAACATATGAGGCTTAGAATGCTCCGAGGCTTGCCTAGGATCCAACACTAGGTGGTTAGTGTTTGTTAGACGACACTCGCTTGGTAAGCATCTCCTGTTCAGTCATGTACTCTAGGGGTCCTTCCATCTTCAGGATAGGTCCACCATACATTATCTTCGGGTTAGGCTCCAACATCGTGTCCTTCACGTGGTTCATCTAGCGCACCTAGATGAGATGTAAGATGCAAGTGCATGAATATGAAGAATGGTAATAAGAGATGCATCACATAAGAGTGTTCAAGACAAACACAAGATTATGCAAGATATAGGCACCTAGAGTTATTTAACTAAACATCACACAACATATTATAGAGGGATAGTAAGCATATTAGGCATGGCACACAAGTGAACTTAAGTTTAGATATTGTACACATGCATCGATCAAGAACTAACCAAACATGTTTAGCCAAAACAAGAGCAAGATAAAGCAATCACCTAGCACATGTACATAAATCTGGACAGCAGCACAATAGTCAATTGTTTCAACTATAACCGGAGTTACAAACATTCAATAAAGGTGACCTTAGACTTTCTAGAAAGCTTAGGAAATTTTCTACAACTTTGTTATTCATACCAAAAGCTAATTCACAGGTTAACATGATCAATTATGTCAATGTTTCAGGTCTACATTGACAAGGACAGAAAACTGACAGTAACTTCAGAGATGCATAACTGGAGTTTTAGACATTCAAAAAACATGATTATGAACTTTATGTAAAGCTTATTAAGTTATATATAACTTCCTCATTATCATTTTAAGATGATTCTACAGCTAACAAGGTCAAACAACACCGAGAAGGCATCTGACAAGATGCCTTCTCGGTGTTGTTTGACCTTGTTAGCTGTAGAATCATCTTAAAATGATAATGAGGAAGTTATATATAACAAGAAAAATGATAATGAGAATAACAAGAAAAACAAGCTAAAATTGCCTATTTGACAAGAAAAACAAGCTAAAATTGCCTATTTGACAAGATTAAATAAAAAACATTATAAAAACAACATACAACTAGCATGTTTAATATTTTTATTAGCTAGATAATGTCATCAAAAGATTAACACAACTAGAATTAACATTTTTGGACTTCTATAACTCAAGATATGCATCTGACAACATAAAAGGATTTCTAAAAGCACTTTATAAGAATAAATAAAAACATCAGAAACTTTATACTAACACACATCGTATTATGACTCTATTGTGTATATCTACTCACAAGGATTCTAAAAAGACCTCATTTGCTATTTTACAATTTTTCTACAATTTATTATGATTTTCCAAAGTTTCAGCCATAAGAAAAACATATTTGCACCGAGGACCCTGAACTTTCTTCAAATGCCAATTCCAACGAACGGGTCCCTATAGGCACAATCCATATGAGTCTATGGTTCATAGTTTGGTCCTTCCCTTTTATCAAATTCTTACGCGAGGTCCCCGATGTGAGTTGGATTAGAGGAGGTCGAGGGCGGCTAGATTTCCGGTGAGGTGGTCGACCTTTGGCGGTGAGCGGTGGCGGTAGAGTGCCAAAGGCCCTGCGCGCACTAGTAGGCGCTCACGGCTTGCCCCATTATGTATGGAGGTAGCTCGGCCACGGCAGTAGCGGACCGACGATTGGCGAGGACGCACTCAGGGTTGGCCGGCCTTGGCCCGCAGGGGCCGACAGCGGCAAGGAGCATCCCCATCACCAGGTGCACCCACCGATGGCTGTTGCTTGGCCCAAGATAGCTCAAGGTGGCCCAGCCTTGGGCGCTGGTGGCCATGCCCGCAACACCTCCAATGGTGGGGCGCTTTGGCGACCACGGTGGCCAGGAAAGGGGCGCAGGAGGGGCGACGTGTGGCGATGGTGGCATAGTGGCACTCGGCTAGGGTGGAGATGACATGTACGATAGGGAACACAGCAACAGTGAGCCTGGCCTAGCCATCAATGGTGGCGGCATACGCGTGAGCTCAGAGCAAGGAGGATGGAGAGCTAGTGAGCCAATGAGAGAGTGGACGGCGTTCGCGACCGCATGGAGCATGAGGCACTTGGGCGATAGCGAGGTGGGAAGGCAAGGGTGCGTGGCAAGGAGGTGGGGCACTTAGCTTGGTCATGGAGGCCACGTCTCAGACACGTGTCACCCATTGGGTCATTTTACCGAGCACGTGGCAGGCAGCGATGTGGGTAAGGTGGGAGCCAAATTGGGCTAGCTACGAGATGATTTGGACCTTGGGCCCAAAAGCAAAGATGTAGCCCACCTGATGATCTACAAAACTCATTAAGGCTTCCTAGCCATTAGAGCTCTCCATTAGCGGCTAATTAAGCTCCAAGTTGATAGTGTCAACGACTTAAGGAAGGTTAAGCCTTGCTCTGCTTGAGCTCGAATTACTTGGTCAAAACATGGACAAATTTGATCCAACTTTTTGCATCTCCTTCTCCAAGATGTAAACTCCAACTTTTATTTTGGGATCAAGTCAAGTTGCTTAATGAAAACATGAGAACACGACATGCCAACTATCCTGGCCACTAATCTCAGACTTAGAATATTTTCTGGGGTTGAAAACAACTAGCTGATTGAAACTTGAGACCACTGTTTGAGCCACTTAGGAGTTGAAATAGGTCCTGGTCCCAAAATAAAGTTTGTTCTACTCCACTCAAACTTCAACTTTTATTAAAGGTCAAACTTCATATCTAGTACAGAAACCATTTCTTCATCTTGGTCAAAGTAGCACCTCGTTAAACCCTAGAATTGGGGTTTTCTACCAATTGAGGCCTTTTCTTGACATTTGCTCAACACGAACCCTTCATGACTTTTGTTGTAGAGTTCAATTAGAGTCATTTGGGCAAGGTAGAAAGGTTTGGTTGACATCTCATATTCCCATTTACTTACTAAAGCAATTTAGTCAAGGTTAGAACTTATCATTTCATGTGACTTCTTGGCTCCAAACTTCATGAGACTTTTCCACTGGTCAAGATGGATGCATGTTGATGTAATGTTCATGAAATAAGAATGTTTAACATTACTTGTGCCTAATCTTAACTAGGGTCCACATGTAAGCAAAGTGTATTGTCCGAGTCCAAGTTGGGGCTCATTTTCATAGTTTTGACCTCGATACCTTCATCATTACTTCTAGATTATGAACTAGAGATCATAATCATTGCTTGACATATCCTACTTAAGTCTAATTTCACTACTTAACTCATGACTAATAGTTAGGGTGTTATAGTGGACACACATCTAGGCCAACCTCAAGGATAAAAGGAAAACAAAGAATAAAAGAATGTTCCTACATGGAGCCGACATGTTCTAATATAGCCATGCAAAGAACAGTTAATGATCATACATGTTACATGACTAGAGTTAGAACTAAGTGTGAGATGGACGAGGAGATCTCCGAGCACTAGTCTGCCAGCAAGCCAGGGAGTGTTTAAGACTCCTACACAATACCCAGAAGTGGGGGATTACAAGAGACGGACAGGGCTATCACCACCTACCGCCTACCCCTCAGCCATGGGATACCGTCATATACAAAGGTTCTTGTGTACCCAAGCACCACGCCCATGTACAAAGAAACTACCATATCCCCCTAGGACTCTGACCCTACGGATTGACAAGCAAGAATATGGGAAACCTAAAAGAATGACGAACCGTCACCCCAACCCTAGCTCTACTTCTACTCATACAAATCATATGAATGATTAAGCATGAAGTTGAACATGTTAAGATCATGACACACAAACTATATGCTAGTTCATATATCATGATTATAACAAGACAACTATACTATAGTTCTATAGCACAACTATATAAATGATATGAGAGCATGACTACGGAATAAATTCTCTTTGTATTCATACCAAGTTCTTATGTCTTTTCTTCCAAGGAGTCAAGCTCTCCAAGTAGCTCTTGCTAGCTCCAAAGACTACTACTAAGAACTAAAAGAGTACAAGTTGTGGTGCGAGGTGCTTGGCTCCAAATGAGGTGTGTGTTGATGGTGAGCTCCTCCTCTTCTTATATAGTGAAGCATGGTCAGTTTGGTGTAGAAAAAATAGGAAACAATGCTAAACTGCCATAGCATGCCGCCATGCATTAGTCGGTGGAAGCTAGGCCCTAAGTGGAAGCGACAGGGGTGCGGCCGCACCCATGGTGTGGCCAGTACCTAGTGGGGCCGGCTCGTGACTGCCTTTGCATGGTCAGTTCCTAGGTGGGCCTAGGCCCTCACACGTGGGTGCTCGTCCCAAATTTGATGTGTAGGTGGGCTTCTTCATGTATTTCCTATGCACATTTCTGCTTTACACTTTCTTCTTTGTGCCTTTTGCTTGGTTTTGTTTATTTTCCACTTGTATTTGAATGTGTGTCCTGCAAAACATGTTTTCTCCAATACAAGTGCAACTATGTCAATAGTAAAGGCATATGTGTTAAAAGATTGTTTATTTCTCCTGTTTTGGATAATAATTGGTGGAATGTTGTCGTTAGTGACTGCCAACATTCCCCTATCTTGTTGTGAAGATGAAGGATGGTTCCATGAGGATGTGCATTGACTATCGAAACTTGAATGTTGTGACTATCATGAACAAGTACTCGCTACCAAGGATAGATGACCTCCTAGACTAGTTGAGGAATGCCAAATTCTTTTCCAAGATCAATCTTTGATCGGGGTACCATTAGATGAAGATCAGAGCTGAGGACATTGCTAAGACAACCTTTGTCACTAGGTATGGGTAGTATGAGTTCACCGTTGTGTCCTTTAGGATTCACGAGTGCCCTAGCCTACTTCATGAAAATGATGAACAAGGTATTCATGAAAGAGCTAGACAAGTTCATGGTGGTATTCCTCAATGACATTCTTGTCTATTCGGCCATCAGTAGAAGAACATGAGCAAGTATTTGAGAGTAGTGCTGGAGAAGCTGAGGCAGAATTAGCTATATGCCAAGTTTAGCAAGTGCGAGTTTTGTCTTGAAGAAGTCGCCTTCCTAGGTCACATTCTCACTGCTGAGGGAGTAGCTGTTGACCTCAGCCAAGATTGAAGCTATGAAAGAGTGGGAGCAACCCCGCAATGTGACTAACATCTAGAGTTTCCTTAGGCTAGCAGGATACTATCACCACTTCATTGCGAACTTCTCTAATATAGCTAAGTCAATTACTAACCTATTGAAGATGACCAATGAGTTTGAGTGGATGCAAGAGTGTGAGCAAAGCTTTTAGACCTTAAAGCAGAAGCTTACGACCAATCCTTTGTTAGCATTGCCAAACATTTAGCAAGACTTTGTGGTCTATTGCGATGCTTCTAGATAGGGGCTTGGCTATGTTCTGATGTAGAATGGGAGAGTCATAGCTTATGCATCCTACTAGTTGAAGGACCATGAGCAATGCTACCCTACCCATGACCTTGTGCTAGTAGCTATTGTGCATGCCCTAAAGATTTGGAGACACTATATGATTGGGAACAAATGCGACATCTACATAGATCACAAGAGCCTGAAGTACTTTTTTACCTAGGAGAATCTAAACATGAGATAGTGCCAATGGCTAGAGCTGATTAAGGACTACAACCTAGAGATACATTATCACTTAGTAAAAGCTAATGTAGTCACATATACCCTGAGCCACAAGAGTCACTACCATAGTCTGACGACAGATGCAATACTGCCAAAGCTTAGTCGAGAGATGGAGAGGCTACAACTAGAAGTGGTACAGAAGGGTTAGCTTAATGAGCTTTGAGTGCAGTACAACCTTAGGGAGTGGATACGAAAAGCCTAGCAAGGATGCCCCGAGATCCATCTAATTCAAGATCTCATGGAGCAAGGCAAGTGTCCTGAATTCAGGATAGATGAACAAGGAGTGTGTTGGTACAAGGATAGAATTTGTGTGCCTTCTAATGTAGCCCTACAAGAAGAGATCCTAGCTGAAGGACATGACTCCAAGGATTGCATCCACCCAGGAAGTACCAAGATGTATGCAAATTTGAAGAAGCTATTCTGGTGGAAGAATATGAAGAAGGATATTGCGGGACATGTCATGCGATGCGACATCTGCAATAGGATCAAGGCCAAGCACTAGAGACCAGCAAGATTGTTGAAGCCCCTAGATGTCCCAATGTGGAAATTTGAAAGCATATCCATGGAATTTATAGTGGGTTTACCTTGGACCCTAAAAGGTCATGACTCGATTTGGGTGATTGTTGTCAGATTGACCAAGGTAGCTCACTTTGTGGCAGTTAGGACTGACTATCAAGTTAAGAAGCTAGCCGATCTATATGTGGACAATATTCATAGACTCCACAGAGCTCCTATTAGTATAGTGTCTGATCAAGGGATGCAATGGATGTCCAAATTCTAGAAGAGGGATGCAATGGGTGTCCAACTTTTGGAAGAGTCTGCACAAGGCTATCAAGACTTGTCTAGATTACAGCACCACTTACCACCCTCAGACAGATGGGCAGACAGAGAGAGTGAACCAGATCTTGGAGTATATGCTTAGAGCCTTGTGCTAAAGTATGGATCAGTTTGGGAGAAGAGTTTGACTCATGCTGAGTTCTCCTACAACAACAGCTATCAAGCTAGCGTCAAGATGTCACCATTTGTGGCCTTGTATGGGAGAAAATGTTGGACCCCTTTAATGTGGTTCGAAGTGGGAGAGGGATCATTCTTTGGCCCCACTAAGATCGAAGATGCCGAAGGAGTCACCCAAGTGTGAGAGAATCTAAGGATTGCACAGAGCTGGTAGAAGAGTTATGTAGATAACAGGCAGAGAGACCTTGAGTTCAAAGTTAGGGACTATGTCTATCTCAAAGTCTCCCACTCTGAGGCACCATCAGATTCCATGTGAAAGGGAAGTTGGCACCAAGGTATGTAGGACCTTATTGGATTTGTCAGAGGATAGGTAAGTTGGCATACAAGTTAGAGCTTCTCGAGGAATTAATAGGAGTGCATCCAGTGTTCCATGTGTGATAGCTACACAAATGCTTGAAGCTACCAGAAGAGTAGGTACCAACAGAGGCACTAGACCTACAAGACACACTAGAGTACAAGGAACACCCGATATAGATACTCGACAGAGCTAACAAGGAGACTAGGAGCACCACCATACCCATGTGTAAAGTTTAGTGGAGCAACCACACTGAATGAGAAGCCACTTGGGAGAAAGTGTCAGAGCTTTGGATGCTTTACCCCTACCTCTTTGAAAGGTATGCCACACCTTAAATCTTGGGATGAGATTCCTGTGAGGGGGAGGACTGTAACAACCTAGTTTTTTCCAATAACCAAAAATCCAAACTTAAAATTTTTTCTAACAAAACCCATGCATGGTGAGTGCATACTAGGAAACCACCCTTGTAGTTGCACAAGTATATCCCAAGTTAGCATGTTTGAGCTTTTACATATTAAACAACTTATGAGTTGCATCTTCTTGATTTTATGTGATGAAATAAAAATCAACTAAACCCTTATAATAAACCTGATGTGTGAAACCCTTGGCTTGGATCCTAGAACCCTAGATGACCCCTAGTGGACCCCACAAGGGTGTATATATGTTGGCAACACATGTATACATGCATAGGAGCCTAAGAAGTAGAATAGAAAATAGAAAAGGAATAATAAAAGGGAGAAAAGGAGAAGGAGGAAGCACCCTAGATGGCCTAGCCCACAACCACTTTGGCCCAACTCCCCGTGCCCTACTCATGCATGCTCACTCAGGCTGAGTCGACCCAACCACCATCATAGCCTAGCTCCTCGCCCACGCCCGCGCATGGCCATAGCCGGCCTAGTAATGTCCCACACGATGCCTCGCATCACGATGAAGCCACCGTTCCCCTTCCCCACAGTCGCTGACCAATGGACCCCACCAGTCATCCCCTTGCTCCTCTCCCTCCTCCGCTTTTTGCCATGCTCAAGCTAGCGTGAAGCCGAGAACAACAAAGGCCATCATGGCCATTCCCGTTCATTACCACCTCACACATGTGGCTACCACATCAGTGATACACACCACCACCTACCCTAGCTAGCACCCACCTACCCACTGATGCAAGTGGCATGGTCCATGCTCTGTCGTGCCCCTCTACCAGCACTATACCTACCTTGACTTGTACCATACCAAGGCAACCACACTCACCCCCACTCCCTAGAACCCTAGCTAGAACCCCTCCGATCACCCTACACATGTCCCTTCCCTGCTCCCCAACATCTGCTGCTACCATGATTAAGCTCGGGCTATAAAAGCCCTAAGCCAGTGCCCTAGCCCTTCTCCCATACACCCGCCACCACTAGTGGCAATGCAACCACCAAGCTAAGACCGAGAAGGAAGGAGAAGAGGGGGAGAAGAGGAGGAGGGAGGAGGACTGAGCCATTGGAGCACTATCGAGTTCGCTAGAGCAGAGGACGCCACCCTGAATGACTACACTGGCGAACCAATTGTCCCTGCATGGCACTACCTCATCACCACACCACTAGCCTAGCACCACCACTAGCGGTGAGCCCTGAGTTCCACACTCTGCCCTTGCTAGCGTGAACACCATGGGCGCCGCTGTGTTCTTCTACCTAGGAAGAGCCAAAGGTGTTGCCTTTCACCATTGCCTAGCACCGCAGGCACATACACTCACCGAATAGCCACAACATAGTGATGCTGAGCCACCTTGGCTCATGAATGCCTGCGCCCATACCCTACCACGATGAAGCTCTATTCTAGCGGATCTAGGATGGTAGAGGTAAAACCACCATAGTGACGAGCTTCGCCTCACCGCGGGATGTGTGTTGCCTAGCTATGCTAGCCTAGGAAGCCCTTGAGGCGCTGGTCACCTTGCGACATCGACATGGCCATGCACTAATGCCACCATCGTGATGAGGCTTTCCTGTCTAACTTCGCCCACCTCGCGTGATGAGAACTGGCCATCAAGCTTCGCCTTGAGCCCACCCACCTCACCATATAGATGGTTGAGCGTAAAGCCCTCACTTTGTCCTAGTTTGCTGTAGCCCACCGTCATCAAATCTCTACTATAGCCCATCATCACCGGAGCTTCGCCGCACACCTTGCCACGGTGCGGACTCCGCCATGTCTTTTGGTCACCACTGTCATGTCATTCGCCTTCCCCGTGGCCACAAGTGAAGGAAAGGAGCCACCTATAGCTCCAATTGAGGTTGTGGCTGCCTCATCATAGCCCGCCATCACCGCCATGGCCAGCCTAGCTGGAGCCCTTAGAGTCATGCCTAGCCCCTTAGCTGCATCTGTTAGAGCACTAGGAAGCTATGAGAGCCCTGTTGGGGCTGTGCTGATGTGCCTAGTACCCTCATCATCAACCCACGCCACCACGAGCCACCACGACGACTACACTGACCGCGTGGAACCCCAAGCCGCCACATTTAGCCCACAGTTGATCTCATCGTGGCCCCATGATGTTGTACACCCCCTTGTTAGCCCCACTGAGCCATCGTAGCATGTAGACATGAGAGCTCACCACTAGTGAGAGTGCTACTATGAGAGGAGAAGGAGCCGTTGTGCCCCTTGCCTGAACCCACATATGCCTAGTTCACCATGAGCCGATGGGAGAATAGGGAGAGATGGACATGGTCCATGGTGGACCCATCCTACAGTCCATAGTCCCACACGTTGCAGTCCACCATGGACCAGAACCAAGGACCCAAGCCTAGTAGCAGCCCGCTAGCACCATGTAACTAGCCTTGCCTGTCAACACGTCTTTGGGCTGAGCCAGCCCAACCCGGCCCATAACCCAACCCGCCTAAGCCCAGTCCAAGTCCAATCAACATTGACCATTGATCGATCAATGCTGACCGTTGACCGACCCCACCTGCCAGTGACTGGATCCACCTCGCCCGTTCATGGCCTGCCACGTGTCAGCACCAGGTTAACCAACCTTTTTCCTTTTTCAGTAAATGATTTAAACTTAGAAAATTCATAGAAAACTCATATGACTTCAGAAAAATATGAAACCAGTGTCCAATTTTTTTCTAAAAATGAGCTCTATGTCAGGCTTATGTTTGAGTTCATTTGGATCTTTTGAATTTCCTTTGCTTCTTTGTGATCATCTATAGGAGTCGCTTATCGTAGCTATATGTCTCATTTAATAGACCCAGAGGAGTCGTAGACTGAGGAGTATGACCCCGACTACACTGAGGAGCTTGGATATGACTTTCTAGGTGCCATGTCCTACCCAACCTCGTAGAATCCTACTAGACATGCTATAATATAGATGCTAGCGCTTTACTTTTATGCAAATGATCTATGATAGGTAGGATGGTAGAATTACTTATAAGCCTTTATCTTGTCATAACCTATACCCTTGCACACTCACTGTTAGGCTAGATGCTTGCTTACTTACTTGCTACTGCTTCTACTATGCATTATATCCATGATGTGATGCTTGGAGGATTGTTTGTGAGTGGTTGAGGCACTTGGTGCCGATAATGTGGTAACAACTGGGGAGATCTTGGTGTCTATCTTGGGTGTGTGGTGAGGGTTGAGTCGATCAGGTAGGATCATACGATGAGTCATTAGGCAAGACTTGCCAGGGGATGCGACTTGGGCATCCCCTATGAGACGTACCTATGGCGGGTGCATATGAGATGAAGTGATCTCGGGGTGGAGTGTCTTTGTGGGATGAAGCCCTAGGATGGAGGTGCCATCAAGGCATGGGGTGTTGGTTATCCCCATGAGGAGATATCCTATCTGGTCCCCTAAGGACTGATATGTCGAGAGAACTAGATCATAGGACCCTTCGTACACACCACTCATCCCTATTTGGGTGGGAGACGAATGTTGACCTGCTAGGGTGGTGTCACTACTATTGGTTTGTTAGAAAATAGTGTAATGTGGGGTACGGGCATGTGACCCACACCCTCCTAAGACAACATAGTGACCTTTAGGGGCTCGGTACTACATCTCATAGTCTCAGCATGCCGGTGGACTCTAGGGTGGCCCAGGGCTGAGTGGTAGGGTGGTATCAAACTAGTTTGGAAGACAACCCAATATCAGCCTAGGCAGGTGCACGTGCCGATGATGGTGATCTTGTGGATTTCTAGGTGTACACACTCTGTAGAGTTTATTGATCTATACGTATAGCCGCATCCTCGGATATGGACATTCTTATGACCTACGCTTCCCTTGATTAGTAAGTGGAGTCCTTTCTTCTCTCCCCCTAGGTTCTTGTGTCGGATTCTGGCTTTGACCAATGAGGCAAGGCACGAGAGGGAGTCGTCCTTGTTGCCTAGAGAGTGAGAGTGGTGAGATGTGTGTGATGGGATGGGTGAACGTGTGGTTGAGATGGGTTAAAACTTGATGAACTATTATTAAAACTTCACATACTTGCATAGGAAAATTACATCCACAATTATGTCTTTTTCTCTACCCTTGCATTCCATTACAACAAAGCAAACACAAATCATAGGGTGGGAGCTGGTGGCCAGTGCAAATCGTATTGATAATTGTTTGGTAGGTTCTGAGTTTGAGTATGTCTACTAGGGAGATGGTTGGGAGGATTAGAGGTCTTGTTCCTATGGTCGAGTTTGGTTTGTGAAGATGGAGTCAACGCCTGCTGCTGTTCTACTTGATGTTGTTCCCAATACTGTGTGCTCTGAGTGATTCAACCAAGCGACGATGTAATAATGAGTAAACCTTGCATTTGTACTCTCTTTAAAATAGGTATTCGATGTATGACTGTGATATTGACTATTATTGGATAATGTGATGGAATGATTGCCTGGGACTATCATGTTACACTTTGTATCTGTGGATTTCCCCTTGAGGAAATCGGGATCATTTTAGTGTCATGGCCTCTTCATCATTACCTGTGAGATTAGGGGTAAGTACATTAAGATGATGTTCAAGTTTGAGGGTTCAACCTATATTGATTATGAGTGTTCATAGGGCCGCCTCCCACACCATGTCTGGAGGAGCCACCAGCACCGCTCGTGCTATGACCCCACCCATAGGAGGTTTGAGCTCATCGTCGTCCTCCTCGGATGATTGGTGTGAGTTTCATGTGCTTGTCTGACGCCACCCATGAGGTGTGCTAGCTGGAGTGTTGCCTTGACACTATTAGGGTGGCCCTTGAGGCCTCAGAGAGTGTTGATGGTTGTTAACATCAATCATAAACCATCAATATAACCTGCATATATACATAATTCCATCACCAAACATAGATCTAGGGGTTTGAACTAATAAATTCCATGAGTTTTGGTGAATCTATATTTTTAGTAGGATTTATCCAAAAAACCATCAAGGTGGACCTATTCGACAAAGTAAATCATGCTTAACCGCGACATAAACAACTCCAGAAGGTTCTAGAGGACACCACACTAGAGAAGACTGTGAGAGGTGCCAAGTAGGGCTAGCCGGCCCCACCTATAGACCGGACGGTCTATGGGACCCATGGTTCATTGTCTCCTTCGAATGATGGTTCTCCACTACCTTAAAGATCGCATCTACACTATTTATCCAAGTCAGTTTGATCTGTGGGTCTAGAATTGATGCTATCCCCTATATATATGGCCCTATACACCCTACCTAGAGCCATCCTAAAACACTAATTAATATCCTCATCTTAGGATCAAGGCATCGCATTCAAGAGAGATTAGTCCTCTAGTTAGGATCTATTCTTTGTAGACTAATAGAGAGAGAGTAAGCGAATAGTTTGGGGGAAGTACTAGCCTATCGGTGCTATCTCTACGGCTTGTACTTTGGCGAATCTAGGCTTCTACAAGTCTACATCTGAGATACCTCTGGTAATTGATTTTTGTTTAAAGTAAGTTTTGTGCTCTTTTGTTCATGGGTTCACAGTTCTTTTGAGTGCTCTAGTCCTTGTTAGATCTTTGGATTAGAGTAGTAATTGTTAACATAAGCATGGTGCTTAGGCTATCAGCTACCTGTGTTTGCTCCCTGCTTCTTTGTTGTGTGGTAGCAGCGGGAGGTGACAACTCCATCTATCCTTTGTAGTCCACACCAAATTGAGCAGGTTCTTAAATTATTAGGACCGTAGTCACATCGGTAGAGTTATCTATTAGTGGTGCTTTACCGTATAAGTGGCATCCCAAAGTAAACACTAGAATCATAAGCCTTGCTTTGCATAGGGTCATAACCATAGGAATCCTCTCTACTCATACCTTAAACCTTGACTGCTATCCCTAGAAAAACTAGCTGTTAGACAACACACACATGTTTCCCCATGGATACGATACTGGATAACACTCTAAGTGAAAACTACTTTGATACATGTGCACTTGCAAATTGTCTCTGTGTGCCTCCACAAGTGTCAACAAGTTTTCTAGAGCCATTGCCAGGAAAATGGTTACTATGATTTCGTCGAACTAGGTTTGTCCTTGTATCTTTTATTTTATTTATCTATAAGAATGGATAACATCACGCCTATCAATCAATTCCCTACTCTCATGGGTGCACAACTAGAGCCACAGGAATCTTTGAAACCTATCCTTACATCTAGCTATGAGTTACATCCGTCTTTAATAAATTTGGTCCAGGAACAATCATTCTCAGGAGAAGGTGATGAAAACCCATACCCACCTATGAGAGTTTGAGCAAACCTATGCATGCTTGCACATCGCAGGCATGCCACATGAAACTTTAAAGTGGAAGCTATTTCTATTCTCTTTGATAGGAAGAGCCAAACACTGGTATACCCAAACCGTAGGGAGTGAGATTGGGAAGCTCTATGCTCTAGCTTTTGCTTATCTTTCTTTCCCATCTCTAGAGTGGTTAGCCTTTGAATAGAGGTTCTATCTTTTAAATAGAATGAAAAAGAATCTCTTGGTGCGGCATAGGCACATTTTAATGACCTAGTCAATTTTGGCCCTGACCTTGCCATTCAAGACCCTATGCTTTTACAACACTTTTATATGGTTCTTAGTGGGGAGACCACATAGTTTCTTGATACATCTTCTGGAGGTGCCTTCTTATATTGTTTTGCTAGTGAAGGGAGAAAAATCCTTAGAAAAGTCCTTGATAACACCCACTACACCAGCATTCATGACGATAGCTCAGAAGACGTAGTTGAGAAAACAATTGAAGAAAAACCTATGATAGTTGAGCCTAAACCTTTAACTACTCCACTTGAAGCCTCAACTATCCTCCAAGTTCTTGAGCCAGCGAAGGAGGAAGAAATTCCACCTTGGGAAAATATGTTTGAATTCAAGGATCAGCTCTTCTCTAATTTTGGAAACACTTGAATTATTATGCAATAAGGAAATCTTCGGCACCATCCGCACCTAACCAGCATCTTCCTGACCCAACCAAAGAGAAGTTCCTTAAAAAGACTATGAAGGAGTTGACAATGATCATAAGTAATGAGTGGTTGAGAGAAACCAAGCTTTCTCCAAAAGTCATTCGTTTAGATTCTCCCTCTACCTCCATCCGTTGTCAGATTCATAAAACCACCTTCGATGCTTTTATAATCTGATTGTATGAGTAAATCTTATGTCTAAATCTTTTGCACATACCCTCCTTGGAAATATGCAATTAACTCCAACAACCAAACTCTTAAAAAGTCTCTACGGGCAAATCCTTCACAGTGAAGGAATTTTCACCTCATCCCTATCCAAGTAGATGAAACCAAGGTGTATCTTAGTTTTTATGTTTTCAATATTTGGGAGTTCAATCTTTTGATAGGGCATCCAATAGAGAGACTTATACCTAAAGGAAGAAAGGAGAGTATAAATGTAAGACTTGAGAAAAGCCTAAACCTTTCTATTCCCATTACTCGCTCGTTACATGTTAAGATGGAGATGAGTCCCGAGCAAGATCCAATAGAGGAGATTATGGTAGCTTCTATCCTAGAAGTTTTCGACAAACATCTCAAAGAAGATGCCTAGGAGTTCATCCATAACAAAGAAGAATAGCGAGATCCTTTCCCTCTAGATGAAACACAAGAGCCGCCAAAACCCCCCATTGTGCTCAAACCCCTTCCTTTAGGTTTCAATTACGCTTTTCTAAACAATGATAGGGAGTCACCTATGATTATTAGCGATAAACTCTCTCAAGACTAGACCCTCCGGCTCCTTACCATTTTAGAAAAGCATCGCTCTAATTTTGGCTACTCGCTTGAAGACCTTAAGGGATTAGTCATGCGCTTTGCACCCATCGCATTCCCATAGATCTAGCTCATCCACCTTCTAGGGAGCCCCAATGTAGGCTCAGCAATGCAATGAGAGAAGTTGTTAAGAAAAAGGTATTAAAATGTTTGCTTTTAGGGATAATCTATCCCATGCCATATAGTGAGTGGGTAAGCCCGGTACAAGTTGTACCAAAGAAAGGGGGCATGATTGTGGTAAAAAAATGAAAAGATGAATTAATCCCACAACAAATAGTCACTGGATGGCAAATGTGCATTGATTACTGAAAACTTAACAAGGCAACAAGGAAAGATCACTTCCCGTTACCCTTCATTGATGAGATGTTAGAATGGCTTGCAAAGCATTCTTTCTTCTGTTTCCTTGATGGGTATTCAAGTTATCATCAAATCCCGATCCATCCTAATGTCCAAAGCAAAACTACTTTTACTTGTCCCTATGGAACATATGCATATCATAGGATGTCTTTTGGATTGTGCAATGCTCTAGCTTCGTTCCAAAGGTGCATGATGTCTATTTTTTCTAATATGATAGAAGAAATCATGGAAGTTTTTATGGATGATTTTTCTATTTATGGAAAAACTTTCGATGATTGCTTAAGAAATTTAGACAAAGTTTTGCAAAGATGTGAGGAAAAGTACTTGGTCTTAAATTGAGAAAAATGTTATTTCATGGTTAGAGAAGGCAAAGTGCTTGGACACTTGGTGTCTAAACGTGGGATAGAGGTAGACCAAGCTAAGACAGAAGTAATAGAACAACTATCTCCTATGAATGTTAAAGGGGTACGAAGTTTCCATGGTCATGTGGGGTTCTATCGCCATTTTATAAAAGATTTTTCACATATTGCTGGCCCCCTTACAAGTTTGTTAGCCAAGGATGCTCCCTTTGAGTTTGATGATGAGTGTTTAAATGCTTTTCAAATCCTTAGGAAAGCACTCATCTCTGCACCAATCATTCAACCCCCTAATTGGTTGCTGCATTTTGAAATCATGTGTGATGCTAGCGATTATGCTATGGGGGCAGTATTGGGTCAAATGAAAGATAGAAAGCATCATGCAATTTCTTATGCTAGTAAAACTCTGTCAGGACCTCAACTGAATTATGCAACAACTAAAAAAGAGCTCCTAGCTATTGTTTTTGCTATTGACAAGTTTAGATCTTACTTAGTAGGAGCAAAAGTTATTGTTTACACTGATCATGCTACTCTTAAATATCTCCTAACTAAGAAAGATGCTAAGCCTCGGCTTATAAGATGGACCCTTTTGCTTCAAGAATTTGATTTAGAAATTAAAGTTAAGAAAGGAATAGAAAATTCTATAGCCGATCACTTGTCAAGAATGTAGTTTGAGAATCCACAGGTGTTGCCCATCAATGATTTTCTGTGGGACGACAAACTCTTAAAGGTCACAGGATTTGACCCCTAGTCTGAAAAACATTGTTAATTTTATGGTTGACACCATAGTTTTAAGCATTGCATTTGGCACTTGAATTTCATGAGCATAAGCATCATCCAAGCATTCATGAGTACAAGCATGTGAAATTCCATCTTATTCTTATCTTTATCACATGTAATGTTGATCATGTGTGACCAATGCAAGAGATGGTTGTGAGGTCACAAAAACACCTTAGACACATCTAGGATGGAAAATGGAACAATGTTTGTATTCATGACATGAGCCAATTTTGCTTCGAGTCCTAGTTTACTCAAAACTTCATTTTTCATGTTACTACTTTGACTAGAGTTGAACTATAGTCTAGATTGTTTGCATGATAGTGCACCCTTAACAAAAGTTGTAGTTCTTCACATGGGTAACAAACTTTATTTAAGGGTCATGAGATAATTTGGTGCCTAACATGGTCAAATAAGGCCCACAACAAGCCATAGTATGTTGTTTTCAGGACTTCGAAATTTCACTAAGTCAAAAAGCTGTTTACAGTTTCAAGTGACTCACTTTAGAGCTTTGTAGTTTGAAAACTAGGTCAAATTAGACCATGATCTTTCAAGCAAAGTTGTAGATCTTCTGTAGCTCTACAATTCTTAGTAATGATGTTTTTGCTAAATCGCCATGGATTAGGAGATCTAGGAGCTCAAATTCACCTTGTTAATCGACTGAATCAGGCCTGATGGCTAAGTTCAAACGGCCTCGGTGGCCGACCATGCGTAGGCCAGGCATGCCATCTGGTGGCCGTACATCGGTGTCGGCCTACCCTGCCATGCCACGAAGGCAAGCACTTGGCCACCCACACCCTCACTTTCGCTCTCGCCCTCTCCATCTCGCTCGTGTGTGGCTCCGGAGCAGAGCAAAGCACAGCACCACCGCTGCCGCATCATAGCCGACCAAGTGCACCATCACCCAATCCACCTCTCACATAGCCCCATCGTGATCTACTCCACCTCCCTGAGCAGCTAGCACCACAAGAGAAGCACAGGTGAGGCCACATTGCGCGTCGACGTCACCACCATGGTCGTGGCGCGCTGCCAAGCACGAGCTCGCCCATGGCCAGCCATCACCACTACTCCTCCTACCTTCATCACTTTTGGTTCGTCATCACCATAGGTTCTAGTAGCTAAGGCCACAGCCAGGTTAATTGCTACCGCCGCCGTCATGTGGGAACGCGCGACACCGCCGTGCGCGTCCGCCATGGCTGTAGGCACGTGCTCACCGCCGCTGACTTCACCAGCCACCCTTAGCTCCCTCTAGTGACCGTTACCATGTCACCTAGAGCTTTAGCACTTTCCCCGAAGATGGAGACCTACCTTTGACCGCCATCTCATTGAAACAGCGACACCACCGCTGTGCTCTGTGCCTCGCCGTGTCGCCATGCAAACGGCCGGAGCACACTGCCTCTTCACTATGGCCTAGACCTAACCCTAGAGCTCTACTCGGACTCCTTGATGTTGTAGCATTGTAACACCCTAGGTGTTTGTTACCAGTTAAGTAATGGGTTTGAGCTCAAACATGACATGTTAAGTGGTGATGAAGGTGAAAGATCAAATCTACAAGAGTGAGCTCCAACTTAAACTTGGACAACACACCTTTGCTTACATGTGGATGCTTGTTAAGATTATGCTAGAGTAATGTTAAACATGCTTATTTCATATACATTACATCAACATGCATCCATCTTGACCAGTGGAAAAGTTTCACGAAGTTTGGAATTAAGAAGTCACATGAAATGATAAGTTATAATCTTTCTTAGATTGCTTTAGTAAGTAAAGGGGAATATGAGATGTCGACCAAACCTTGCTATCTAGCTCTAACAACTCTACTTACACTCATGAACAAAAGTTATGAAGGGTTCATGTTGAGCAAGTGGCCAGAAAATGCCTCAATCAATCTAAAACTCTAATTTAAGCTTTACCGTGATGCTATTTTGACCGGGTTGACCAATCACTTAGATTGCTTGCATGGAGTTGCACCTTAAATAAAAGTTGAAGTTTGCATGGAGTAGAACAAACTTTATTTTTGGACCAAGAGCCAGATTAGCTTGGAAATAAGCAAACAAAGGCTTGAACATTGAATCTTTCTTGAAGTGACAGCAGTAAGTTAACTTCTTTGTGACATTTGATCGTCCAAATTCATGTGGTAGCTCAATTGGATTCCTTAAGATGAGTTGAATTACATTTCATGGTGAAAACAATAGATAAAGTCTCATTAAATTTGGAGTTCATTTGGATCTTCAAAAATAGTTTCCAAAATAGCAAAAGTTTACTTTATCACTTAACGGACATTGGCATGTCGGCATTCCACGTTCTCCAAATTTTGTTAAGCAACTTGATTTGGTATCAAAATAAAACTTGGAGTATACATGATGGAGAAGAGCATGTATAAAGATGGCACTCGTTTGACCTTGTCTTGACCATCGATTTTGGATTTGATTAATCAGCGTCAACATGTTGACACTTGCAAATTGGACGCTAATTAACCACTGTTTCAAAGCCTGAATTGTTGTGACCCCTTAATCAAGTTTGTATACCATCAGGAGAGCTACAGCTTTGCTTTAATCACCCACTCTAGAATATGGCTCAAAGATGCCTAAAACTTGGCTCCAAACTGGCCACGTCGTCGCCCACCAGATGCTCGGGAATATGCCTCTAAGGGGGAGCGCGTGGCAGCCATGCGGGAGCTCACCCCACCATGGCTCTCCCTCTCCACTCCACGTGTCCCCACACCCCTGTGCTCTCCTAGGTGGATGCTCGAGCTCCCCAGTCCCTCACTAGCTCACTACCATCTCTCTCGGTCCGCTCTCTCGCCCCCTCTCCATGCCACGTGCGGACGCCGCCATTATCGGTAGCTTAAGCTCTCACCACCACTGTTCCCTTGCCTCCTGTCATAGAACCGACCAATTTATAAGAGCACAAGTACAAAAACAATCGCCGGAACGATCAAATTCTCGAACTTGAGCCCATATAAACCCGATAGTCAACCGAAATCTCGAAGGATTTCAAACCAACTTGCATACAACCAAGATCACAGTAATCCAACATAATATATCGTACGTTACAACATTTCACAGATGTTCGCAAATAGATTACATCATCACAGAGTCATTGTTATTACAAAACGAGTCTTGTAAAACATGTGGAAGCAAATAGTTTAACTCACACACCGAGTTCAAATACACATACTGGTTCGCTGATCACAGACCGCAAAAGCATTCAGATAAGAGAAAGGAAATCATGCCCATGATCTAGTCCTCATCACCCGCCGGGTGGAGACAATACTTGCAGAAACCCTGATATAGAAGGTCATCTGCAACAAGAGGGAAATAAACCCTGAGTACGGGAATGTACTCAGCTAGACTTACCCGTCGAAAACCAAACAAATGACACCAAGGATTATGCATAGCTTAATGTAGTGGAGCTGGCTGACATTTTCTTTTTGTAGAAAAGCATAAGTAATATTGATCAACTCTTAACCTGAACTAGCAGTAACTTTTTAGCCATTAACCTGTCATCTATATTAGCACCTGTACTAAGCAATCATTTTATTAGGGTGCAAACATTAATAACCATATCAGGTATTCATTGTGGCAACCTTATCATCATCCATTTAACCATATCGTTAAATTAATTGAATCTACGTTGCCGCTGCTTAGTCAAGTTCTCACTATCCGGGAGAGACGGCGATTCGAATCGATTCCTATCCAGCTGGAGGGGTATTCCTAAACACAAACCCTGCTTCCCCTGTCAGGGTTGCAACAAGTCACCTTTGGTACAATTCAGGAGTCGCGGGTCCGAACAGATCGGCATTCTCAGAGAACCACTCTGCCAAGGTTGTTCGGGACTCTAACCCGCCTTGGACTTATGCCAATGGCTCTCCGCACATCCTTACTACCTCTAGAGTGCTGCCACTGCTCGCGTTCCCGGCCTAAATCGAGCTACTAGGCTTCGCGGTCGGAACGACTTATCCGGCCAGCTAAGTGTTAGGCTGCGTTCAACATGACATGAGGACGTACAGCGTATCGGTCCTTAAACGACTCAGACGGAGTCACTATGTTCAAACCTACACAAGACCCCGCCCGGTCTTAATTCATTATTTACATGGTTCTTTTCCACGATAGCAAATATAGCCAACCGTGATCCACCTCATCCTAAAGCTCGCAGGTGACAGGAAATCACCTGACTTCTACCGCACTAAGCATGGCTAAGCATTTAACCCGTTCCTGAACTTAAATAGGATTCCAGTGCGATATCTGGACAAGGAAGGATATAATGCAGCAATTGGTTTCAACCAATTCCTATACTTAATGCATCATCAACAATAAAAGATACTCAATGTATTTGTGAAAACATAGGAGGCTTAATATGCTCCGGGGCTTGCCTTTCAGGAATGAGGAAGGCTGGTGGTCAGGGCACTCGGGCAATTCCTCCGCGGCGACTGCTTCATCGGCTTCCTGCACTTCGGGTTCCTCCTCCTGGTTGGCTCCCTCAAACTCCAGCAACGTCACTCCCTCCGGAACACCTATTGCATGAATGCGCAAGATAAATATCATGGATGCACATGTACAAATGTCGGGGATGCTCGGGGAATGCACATGTTCGCTGTAGTTTGCATATTCCAACTTAAGCCCTATTCAAATCACTTTCACTTACCACGTTTATACAACCTAAGGTATAATTGCTCATCTTCCATTAATGACCTAGCACCTGCACCTAAGCATATTCTTAAGTTAGGCTAACCCCTAAACAATCAACGAGAACCTTGCAACAACATACATTCAAGCATTTGTATTTCAGCAAAATGAATACTATGTAGCGGCGCAGTAAACTAGTCATAACTGAAGATTTATAAATCCAAATGATATGCAACAAGACAATCTGGAAAGCTTATAAAATTGTCTACAATACAATTTCAGACCTCAAAGCATGATTCAAACCTTTACTAGGTCGAATTCATAAATCAACTGAAGTCTATCCTCACAAGGCAGAGAATCAGCAAAAACTGCAACCTAACTTTAAACAGCTGTAGTTTCTAAACTACTGGGCCAAATGCCCTCAAATTTTGACAGGAGCTAGCTACCTAATTTATCTACAACTCTTGTATTCAACTCATTCACAGAAAACCAAAATATCATGGGGAACTTTTCAAAGTCCCCAGATCTGTCCAGAGGGACATAATGCAAACAATTAATTACTAACTTATGATATAAACACTTAATTGGACAAAACTAACTTTACTGATATATCACACATATCACAAGAACACCAGAAAGTAGGGGGTTCATCACCAAAACATTTCCTCTAATACCTTTCTTAATTTATTTAATTAATTAGAGAAAATAGTAAACATATATGAAAGCTACACCATTAAATCTACAAAAATTACAGTAGACCCTACATGCCCTAAGTAGACTACCATAAAAAGTTCACACCATTTTAGTAAGTACAACAGCCTACACAAAAATGGTAAGGCAGAATGGCTTAAAATGGCATAATTAGGAAACCTTAGTGAAAAGTGTCAAGCAACAGATTTCATATTTTTCCTAGCATCTATAAGGTACCAAGATACTACCTACCAAGTTTCATGGCCATAGGATTCATAATTAATTTACTAAAATTTACCCAAGTATCTACCAATGATAAAAGAAAATCTATAACTCAAAAACTACACATGCAATGACTCTCAAATTTTAACCAGAGCTTCTACTATACAATACTAGCTTACCCACAAAATTTCATAATTTTTGGATCACAGAAACTCAAGATATGATTTAAACAAGTTTGCGTGCATTCAAAAACACATTTCAAGTTCCTATTTAATTCATCCAAAATTTCTACATAAAGTGCTCAAGACATATTTTTCTTAAATACTAGACCTAACTGTGAGTCTAACAAAATTGGAATTACTCAATTTGGATCTACAAAACAGGAGATACAAAAATATCAAATCAGCATTCAAAACTGCATTTTTGAACTAGCTTAAGAACAACAGCCACTGACATGTGGGAACCGGCTGTCAGCCGACCCCACAGGTCAGCGACAGCAAAGCAGAGGAGGCGGCTGCGACGCGTGGAAGACGGCGTAGCTCGCCGACGGTGACCTCACCGGCGACGAGAACGGCACCAACGTGACCGCCTAGACCTACTGCGTCGATTGGTACCCTAACCGCAAACCCTACCGACCTCTAGGTACCCCGGCCACGGAGCTCGGCGGCTCAGCCATGGTGCACGGCAGCGCGCGGCCGTGTTCTGGCCTGGCTAGACCGGCGGAGGTGGTGACGTCTTCACTCGAGCATCAGAACATGACGGAGAAGGCGATGCTGGAGCTAGGGAAGGAAGAGAGGAGCGGTGTTGAGCTGGCCACGGCAAGGTCACCGGCGCGGCCATGGCGCGGCGGTGCATGGAGTCGGCAATGCCGCTCACCTAGGGCTCTTACGGCACAGCGAAGACATCGACGAGGACCATGAGGTGCTAGCGGAGCTTTGGGCGGGAAGGTGCGAGGCGAGACACAACGGCAAGCGCGTGCGAGCTCGTCGGAGCTCTCGGCGGCAATGGGGAGCGGTGGTTCCGCTGCTTCGGCTGCGGAGGAGAAGGAAGGAAGCGAAGAAATGAACTGAGGCACAGGGGGGGCTCTCGGTGGCATGCTGTGGCTTGTGCTGGCGCTCTCAGGCCCGACGTGGCCTGGCCAATCAGGCCGGCGGTGACGCGCGGCGCCACGCGGCCGTCGAGTTCTGAATCGGTCGGGTCACTGTAGGTGTCTGAACTTTCATTTCAGTTTCGACAATACCGACTGACAGGTGAACTTCAACGATGATTATCTCCTGAACCGTGTTGATTTAGCTCGTGGTATAATTAACAAAGTTGTTCATCTATATGCGAACTACAATCTTTACAATTGGAGCTCGAGCTGTTTGGGCTTTGTTTGGAATCTACAAGGTGCATAAGTTGGGTACATGAAACTGAAATCCAGTTATAAGACTTAGAAAATTTTCAAGTGTGGAATCAGCCTTCAAAGCTGACATGTGGGCCATGTTAGAGACTGTTCCACACAATTTCATGACTTGACTTCTAAACAAAGTTTGTTCCTTATATAATTCTCTACATCTTTGCTTTAGGTTGCTCAGACATGCAAACATCCTAAGCCACACTTTTTAAACAGTCAAACAAAAAGGTTCAGGGGTCAAATTTGGTCAAACCATGACTTGGAAAACTAATTAGTCAAAGTGACCAACATGAACAATGTTCCAAAAGACATTCTATGTGTAACTAAGTTACTTACAAGCATTTCTAGCCATACCATACATTGGTCACACAAGAATCAATCAAGGTATGTACTGAAACAATGAAAAACACAAGAAATGTTGCAAATGTTTCATAGTCATGTTTCACATGTTTCATGATCTTGTTGCATAGTATTAACTAATCTTGTTTCACTAAGTGAGTGGCACATGTTGCACTTAAGTGTTGCACACTTTACATTTCATAAAAGAACAACACACATGAAATATACAACACGTTGCAATGTTTCGAAATTATGTTTCATGTGCTATAAGTTCACGAATGGATGCATGATGCTCATGTTTATGAAATGCAGTGCAAATGTGGAAGCTAAACACCAGGGGTGTTACAGCCCTCCCCCCTTATAAAAATCTCGTCCCGAGATTTGAAAAGCGTACCATTGTTGATAGAATTCCTTATAACCATCCCTCAAATAGTCTTCCCTTTCCCACGTTGCATCGCGTTCACTACCCTGATTGCTCCACATGACTTTATAGAACTTGACTACCCGACTCCGAGTCACTCGCTCACGAGTGTCAATCACTCGAACCGGCTTTTCTTCAAAGGTCAAATCTGATTTTAACTCGATATCCCCCAATGGAACTCTCTCTTCAGGGACGTGAAGACATTTCTTTAATTGGGATACATGAAAGACATTGAAGATAGCACTCATCTTAGGAGGTAATTGAATCTTGTACGCCACTTTACCACTTTGTCCAATGATTTCAAATGGACCAACATATCTCGGCGCAAGCTTTCGCTTCACACCAAAGCGTTGGACACTCTTCATAGGTGAGACTTTCAGATAAACGAAGTCTCCAACTTCGAACTCAATAGGTTTCCTACGTCGATCAGCATAACTCTTCTGCCTAGCTTGAGCTACGGCCATGTGGGTTTGGATAGTACGGACTTGTTCTTCAGCTTCTTGAACGAAATCAATTCCATAATATCTCCTTTCACCGGCTTCTACCCAGTTCAACGGGGTTCTACACTTCCGGCCATACAAAGCTTCAAACGGTGCCATCTTTATGCTCTCTTGATAACTATTATTGTATGAGAATTCAGCTAGGGGTAACCATTTTTCCCATGAGCCCTTAGCTGAGATGACACAAGCTCTCAACATATCTTCTAAGATTTGATTCACCCGTTCAGTTTGCCCATTGGTTTGCGAATGATAGGCAGAACTTCTTACGAGCTTAGTCCCTAATAATCCGTGTAAGTGCTCCCAAAAGCGAGCAGTGAACTGTGGTCCTCTATCTGAGACAATAGTACGAGGGATCCCATGAAGTCGGACTATCTGGTTGAAGTACAACTCCGCATAGTCGGTTGGATGAAAGTCTATGCGGACAGGAATAAAGTGTGCCGACTTGGTCAGTCGGTCCACAATTACCCAAATTGAGTTAAAATTCCTCTGAGTGGTAGGGAGTCCAACTATAAAATCCATACTTATCTCTTCCCATTTCCAACCTGGAATAGAGAGTGGCTGAAGTAATCCAGCTTTCATGTGTACCGCCTTGACCCGACAACAAGTGTCACACCTAGCCACATAAGCGGCTATCTCTTTCTTCATTTTGGTCCACCAAAATTGAGGCTTTAAATTATGATACATTTTACTACTACCAGGATGAATAGATAGTTTAGAGGAATGAGCTTCGGATATGATTTGGTTTCTGAGCTCTCTATCCTTCGGAACTACTAACCTATCCTTGAACCATAACACGCCTTCCTCATCTACTCGAAAATGTTTGGTTTCTTGCTCTTTCATCTTGCGCTTGATGTGAAACACACCTGCATCTGTCTTCTGTAGCTCGATAATTCGACTCTGTAGAGTACAACTGACAGTGATGTTGTGCAGGACTGCAGGATGAAGGAGCTTTGACAAATGGACATCACTCTCAATCAACGAGTGGCAATGAGACTTTCTGCTTAAGGCATCCGCGACGACGTTTGCCTTGCCAGGGTGATAGTGCACTTGAAGGTTATAATCCTTGATCAACTCGAGCCATCTTCTCTGATGCATATTTAACTCTGGTTGAGTGAAGATGTACTTGAGGCTTTTGTGATCAGTGTAGATGTTGCACACATTGCTAAGCAGATAATGTCTCCAGGCCTTCAAAGCATGAACAACTGCAGCGAGTTCCAAGTCATGCGTTGGATAATTCACTTCATGCTTCCGAAGTTGGCGAGAGGTATAAGCGATGACTCTACCCTCTTGCATAAGAACACCTCCTAACCCAATACCTGATGCATCACAGAACACATCAAAAGGTTTCTCGATATCTGGTTGCGCCAAAACCGGAGCCGATGTTAGAAGAGTTTGTAGGGTATGGAAAGCCGCATCACACTTAGGAGTCCAGACAAACTTCATGTCTTTTTGCAGCAATCGAGTCATAGGCTTGGCTATTTTAGAGAAATCCGGGATGAAGCGACGATAATAGCCAGCCAACCCCAGAAAACTCCAAACCTCGTGCACCGAGATGGGAGCCTTCCAGTTCAGTACTTCTTGCACCTTGGTGGGATCAACCATAATTCCACCATCGGACAACACGTGTCCAAGAAAAGGTACCTCACGAAGCCAAAATTCACATTTGCTGAACTTTGCATACAGCTGGTGTTCTCGCAATCTAGTAAGAACCACCCACAAATGTTCAACATGATCTTCTTCATTCTCAGAATAGATCAGGATATCATCTATGAATACCACCACAAATTTGTCCAACTCAGGCATAAACACTGAATTCATCAGATACGTAAAATGTGCGGGGGCATTTGTCAATCCAAAAGACATAACAAGGTATTCATATAGACCATATCTTGTAGAGAATGCAGTTTTTGGGACATCCTCAGGCCGAATTTTGATTTGATGATACCCAGATCTCAAATCAATCTTAGAAAAGACTTTTGCTTTAGATAACTGATCAAACAAGATATCTATGCGTGGCAGAGGGTACTTATTCTTGATTGTAACTGCATTCAAGGGTCTATAATCTACACACATGCATAGAGATTGATCCTTCTTCTTCACAAAGATGGCTAGGCACCCCCACGGAGATGAACTAGGGCGGATAAGGCCTTTCTGTAGCAGTTCATTCAACTGGGTCTTGAGTTCAGCTAGTTCATTGGGAGGCATTATATATGGCCTTCTAGATATGGGAGCTGTACCAGGAAGCAACTCTATCTTGAATTCTACTTCTCGATCCAGGGGCAATCCAGGCAAATCATCGGGAAAAACATCCAGAAAGTCACACACGACAGGGATATCTGCTAGAGACTTTGCTTGCACCGCATTGGTCGTGCAAGAAAGATTGATGTCCTTGGGTAACTGTACTAGAAAACCCTCCTAATTACCAGGATCTCTGAGCATGACTACTCTAGTCGACGTATCAATAAGCACTCCATGACGGCTCATCCAGTTCATTCCCAATATCACATCGATACCTAGCCCCGGTAAAACTACCAAATCAACCTGATAACTTCGCCCCTCTATCTCAAATTATACGTCCCCAACTACCAGCTTGGTTGGGATAATACCACTGGCAGCCCTAATACAATAACCCTCACCCTCAATAGTATATGTTTTCTGCATAAACTTGGATGCAAATGATGGACTAATGAAGGAATGCGAAGCACCTGAATCAAATAGTACAACTGCGGGGTGTTGGTCAATCAGAAACTTACCGGCAGTCACTACCTCACCTGAAGGGATCCCAGTAATATTAGTGTGGTTCACTTGTCCTTGACGGCCACCCTGGTAATTATTCTTCTTAGGGTAAGGGCATTCCCTTGCCTAGTGGCCTGTCTTATTGCAGTTCCAGCACGGCATGTTGCTGGGTGGAGCCCTGGAACTACCCTAACTGGTAGTGCCCTTGGGAAGAGCAACTGTAAATGCCTTGCGAAACCCAGTCTTGGCGGGATTCTTCTTCTGCGGGGGGGCAAAACTTGGCGGCTAATGCTGGAGGATGGAATGGAGCCTTTTGTGCGACGGGAGCCTTAGATTGTGAGGCACCCGCCTCATAGGCCCTCTTACGACTTTTTGAAGCGGCATACACCGCATTATTGTTCTCTTGCGATAAAGCATCACTCACAAACTCATTAAAATGAGCGCACTTGCAATTTCCCATGGTCTTCATCAGTTTGGGGCTAAGTCCCCGCTTGAAGCTTGCAATCTTCTTGGCATATGTGTCCACAAACTCGGTAGCATACCTTGCAAGGTTGTTGAAAGCTTGCAGGTATTCGTTCAGGCTCTTGTTTCCCTGAGTCAGCTTCATGAACTCTGTATGTTTGATCGCCATAAGACCAGGAGGAATGTAATTTCCCCTGAAAGCAGACTTGAACTGATCCCAAGTGATTTGGGCATTAGCAGGCATAGTGGACCGATGATGACTCCACCAAATGCCAGCAGGCCCATGAAGTTGGTGCGATGCGTACTTAGTTTTTAGCACCTCAGTCAAGCGGAGCAGACGAAACTTCTGCTCGAGAGTATTCAACCACTCATCAGCTTGTAGAGGCTCCTCAGCCTCCTTGAAGATTGGGGGTTTCGTGTCAAGGAAATCCTTGAAATCACTGTATTGATTTGGATCCGGTCCTTGGCGTGGACCACGGCCATCACGATTCACAATCATACGGAGGGCCTCAGCCATAGTGCGCTGTCCTTCCGCAAGCATTGCTATTAGTTCCGTGGGTGTGGGTGGTGGTGGTGGAAGATCATCATCATCACTCGCACCGGTGGAACGAGTACGAGGCATCTGCACAATGCGCAACCAGTAATTATTGATGATGTTAGCACATTGGAGAGGAACAATACAATCGTGCCAAACTGTATTTACTGAGGAGAATGAAAACTTCATACAATAGACAGAGGCAATAATTCATTCTCCAATCCCCACATCATCAAGTAGATTACTAGCGCCATATGCAGTGCATTCCAACATGACAAGTTTTAAACTTCACCAACGTTACGCATCCCGAAGGGAGCGAATTAAAGTACATTACCAGTATGACTGCAAAAGCTTAACTCGTGAGATTTGCTAACAAACTACTCGTCGAAGTGATTACTGTCCATAATGGAGACACCTTGGACTTCTTCTGGGTATTCCTCTCCTTCTAACTTCTTGCCGAGAGATTTCACTTTATACTTGGGATAAGCAATTATAAGGGAGGGAGTAATGCAATATGAATGTCATGAGTGAATATGATGCATGCTCGTTCCGTACGTCCTCCCAAACCTAAGAAAATTTAAGCTTTAGCGGACTATACGGTGGCATACATACGTTCTCTCAATTAGCGGTAACTAGTCGATCTACACGGTGCGTTGTTAGCGTACCTGCAAAAAAACTTCATTGCAGCCCAACCCAACAAGATATAATGCTAATTACACAAGTAGTACTAAGATACTCTCCATATATACATCCCCCGATATATATACTTCGGTATCCAAGCTACCCGACAAATGTACCCACAATTAAGTACTTTCATATGTACATGTATGCAACATGTAAATACTCCAGTAACCACAACTAGCTCTCCCCTAGACCGATGGTTGGACGGTCATGCTCTCACAACTCACTCTTACCTTAGCGTAGAGGCAATTGATCCATACATTACCATTCAAACGAATGGTATCCATGCAATATCACGCCGCATGGACGACGAAATAGAGACAATCAATTCCCCCAAGTTAGTAATTATATATAAGCCACCTAGAAATCCTTAAGTGGGCTATAAGGGATGTGATCACCAGTATACCATAAAAATTTTTGATTTTTGAACACTTATATATATAATTATAAGTTTGAAAACCATTTTTACAACAAAAACTTTTGTTTTAAATAGCCGTAAGACATGTTTAATGTTGAATCTAGCTCTGATACCAGCTGTCATAGAACCGACCAATTTATAAGAGCACAAGTACAAAAACAATCGCCGGAACGATCAAATTCTCGAACTTGAGCCCATATAAACCAGGTAGTCAACCGAAATCTCGAAGGATTTCAAACCAACTTGCATACAACCAAGATCACAGTAATCCAACATAACATATCGTACGTTACAACATTTCATAGATGTTCGCAAATAGATTACATCATCACAGAGTCATTGTTATTACAAAACGAGTCTTGTAAAACATGCGGAAGCAAATAGTCTAACTCACACACCGAGTTCAAATACACATACTGGTTCGCTGATCACAGACCGCAAAAGCATTCAGATAAGAGAAAGGAAATCATGCCCATGATCTAGTCCTCATCACCCGCCGGGTGGAGACAATACTTGCAGAAACCCTGATATAGAAGGTCATCTGCAACAAGAGGGAAATAAACCCTGAGTACGGGAATGTACTCAGCTAGACTTACCCGTCGAAAACCAAACAAATGACACCAAGGATTATGCATAGCTTAATGTAGTGGAGCTGGCTGACATTTTCTTTTTGCAGAAAAGCATAAGTAATATTGATCAACTCTTAACCTGAACTAGCAGTAACTTTTTAGCCATTAACCTGTCATCTATATTAGCACCTGTACTAAGCAATCATTTTATTAGGGTGCAAACATTAATAACCATATCAGGTATTCATTGTGGCAACCTTATCATCATCCATTTAACCATATCGTTAAATTAATTGAATCTACGTTGCCACTGCTCAGTCAAGTTCTCACTATCCGGGAGAGACGGCGATTCGAATCGATTCCTATCCAGCTGGAGGGGTATTCCTAAACACAAACCCTGCTTCCCCCATCAGGGTCGCAACAAGTCACCTTTGGTACAATTCAGGAGTCGCGGGTCCGAACAGATCGGCATTCTCAGAGAACCACTCTGCCAAGGTTGTTCGGGACTCTAACCCGCCTTGGACTTATGCCAATGGCTCTCCGCACATCCTTACTACCTCGAGAGTGCCGCCACTGCTCGCGTTCCCGGCCTGAATCGAGCTACTAGGCTTCACGGTCGGAACGACTTATCCGGCCAGCTAAGTGTTAGGCTGCGTTCAACATGACATGAGGACGTACAGCGTATCGGTCCTTAAACGACTCAGACGGAGTCACTATGTTCAAACCTACACAAGACCCCGCCCGGTCTTAATTCATTACTTACATGGTTCTTTTCCATGATAGCAAATATAGCCAACCGTGATCCACCTCATCCTAAAGCTCGCAGGTGACAGGAAATCACCTGACTTCTACCGCACTAAGCATGGCTAAGCATTTAACCCGTTCCTGAACTTAAATAGGATTCCAGTGCGATATCTGGACAAGGAAGGATATAATGCAGCAATTGGTTTCAACCAATTCCTATACTTAATGCATCATCAACAATAAAAGATACTCAATGTATTTGTGAAAACATAGGAGGCTTAATATGCTCCGGGGCTTGCCTTTCAGGAACGAGGAAGGCTGGTGGTCAGGGCACTCGGGCAATTCCTCCGCGGCGACTGCTTCGTCGGCTTCCTGCACTTCGGGTTCCTCCTCCTGGTTGGCTCCCTCGAACTCCAGCAACGTCACTCCCTCTGGCACACCTATTGCATGAATGCGCAAGATAAATATCATGGATGCACATGTACGAATGTCGGGGATGCTCGGGGAATGCACATGTTCGTTGTAGTTTGCATATTCCAACTTAAGCCCTATTCAAATCACTTTCACTTACCATGTTTATACAACCTAAGGTATAATTGCTCATCTTCCGTTAATGACCTAGCACCTGCACCTAAGCATATTCTTAAGTTAGGCTAACCCCTAAACAATCAACGAGAACCTTGCAACAACATACATTCAAGCATTTGTATTTCAGCAAAATGAATACTATGTAGCGGCGCAGTAAACTAGTCATAACTAAAGATTTATAAATCCAAATGATATGCAACAAGACAATCTGGAAAGCTTATAAAATTGTCTACAATACAATTTCAGACCTCAAAGCATGATTCAAACCTTTACCAGGTCGAATTCATAAATCAACAGAAGTCTATCCTCACAAGGCAGAGAATCAGCAAAAACTGCAACCTAACTTTAAACAGCTGTAGTTTCTAAACTACTGGGCCAAATGCCCTCAAATTTTGACAGGAGCTAGCTACCTAATTTATCTACAACTCTTGTATTCAACTCATTCACAGAAAACCAAAATATCATGGGGAACTTTTCAAAGTCCCCAGATCTGTCCAGAGGGACATAATACAAACAATTAATTACTAACTTATGATATAAACACTTAATTGGACAAAACTAACTTTACTGATATATCACACATATCACAAGAACACCAGAAAGTAGGGGGTTCATCACCAAAACATTTCCTCTAATACCTTTCTTAATTTATTTAATTAATTAGAGAAAATAGTAAACATATATGAAAGCTACACCATTAAATCTACAAAAATTACAGTAGACCCTACATGCCCTAAGTAGACTACCATAAAAATTTCACACCATTTTAGTAAGTACAACAGCCTACACAAAAATGGTAAGGCAGAATGGCTTAAAATGGCATAATTAGGAAACCTTAGTGAAAAGTGTCAAGCAACAGATTTCATATTTTTCCTAGCATCTATAAGGTTCCAAGATACTACCTACCAAGTTTCATGGCCATAGGATTCATAATTAATTTACTAAAATTTACCCAAGTATCTACCAATGATAAAAAGAAAATCTATAACTCAAAAACTACACATGCAATGACTCTCAAATTTTAACCAGAGCTTCTACTATACAATACTAGCTTACCCACAAAATTTCATAATTTTTGGATCACAGCAACTCAAGATATGATTTAAACAAGTTTGCGTGCATTCAAAAACACATTTCAAGTTCCTATTTAATTCATCCAAAATTTCTACATAAAGTGCTCAAGACATATTTTTCTTAAATACTAGACCTAACTGTGAGTCTAACAAAATTGGAATTACTCAATTTGGATCTACAAAACAGGAGATACAAAAATATCAAATCAGCATTCAAAACTGCATTTTTGAACTAGCTTAAGAACAACAGCCACTGACATGTGGGAACCGGCTGTCAGCCGACCCCACAGGTCAGCGACAGCAAAGCAGAGGAGGCGGCTGCGACGCGTGGAAGATGGCGTAGCTCGCCGACGGTGACCTCACCGGCGACGAGAATGGCACCAACGTGACCGCCTAGACCTACTGCGTCGATTGGTACCCTAACCGCAAACCCTACCGACCTCTAGGTACCCCGGCCACGGAGCTCGATGGCTCGGCCATGGCGCACGGCAGCGCGCGGCCGTGTTCTGGCCTGGCTGGACCGGTGGAGGTGGTGACGTCTTCACCCGAGCATCAGAACATGACGGAGAAGGCGATGCTGGAGCTAGGGAAGGAAGAGAGGAGCGGTGTTGAGCTGGCCACGGCAAGGTCACTGGCATGGCCATGGCGCGGCGGTGCATGGAGTCGGCAATGCCGCTCACCTGGGGCTCTTACGGCATAGCGAAGACGTCGACGAGGACCGTGAGGTGCTAGCGGAGCTTTGGGCGGGAAGGTGCGAGGCGAGACGCAACGGCAAGCGCGTGCGAGCTCGTCGGAGCTCTCGGCGGCAATGGGGAGCGGTGGTTCCGCTGCTTCGGCTGCGGAGGAGAAGGAAGGAAGCGAAGAAATGAACTAAGGCACAGGGGGGGCTCTCGGTGGCGTGCTGCGGCTTGTGCTGGCGCTCTCAGGCCCGACGTGGCCTGGCCGATTAGGCCGGCGGTGACGCACGGCGCCACGCGGCTGTCGAGTTCTGAATCGGTCGGGTCACTGTAGGTGTCTGAACTTTCGTTTTAGTTTCGACAATACCGACTGATAGGCGAACTTCAACGATGATTATCTCCTGAACCGTGTTGATTTAGCTCGTGGTATAATTAACAAAGTTGTTCATCTATATGCGAACTACAATCTTTACAATTAGAGCTCGAGCTGTTTGGGCTTTGTTTGGAATCTACAAGGTGCATAAGTTGGGTACATGAAACTAAAATCCAGTTATAAGACTTAGAAAATTTTCAAGTGTGGAATCAGCCTTCAAAGCTGACATGTGGGCCATGTTAGAGACTGTTCCACACAATTTCATGACTTGACTTCTAAACAAAGTTTGTTCCTTATATAATTCTCTACATCTTTGCTTTAGGTTGCTCAGACATGCAAACATCCTAAGCCACACTTTTTAAACAGTCAAACAAAAAGGTTCAGGGGTCAAATTTGGTCAAACCATGACTTGGAAAACTAATTAGTCAAAGTGACCAACATGAACAATGTTCCAAAAGACATTCTATGTGTAACTAAGTTACTTACAAGCATTTCTAGCCATACCATACATTGGTCACACAAGAATCAATCAAGGTATGTACTGAAACAATGAAAAACACAAGAAATGTTGCAAATGTTTCATAGTCATGTTTCACATGTTTCATGATCTTGTTGCATAGTATTAACTAATCTTGTTTCACTAAGTGAGTGGCACATGTTGCACTTAAGTGTTGCACACTTTACATTTCATAAAAGAACAACACACATGAAATATACAACACGTTGCAATGTTTCGAAATTATGTTTCATATGCTATAAGTTCATGAATGGATGCATGATGCTCATGTTTATGAAATGCAGTGCAAATGTGGAAGCTAAACACCAGGGGTGTTACACCTCCGGTCTTCCTCTACCCAGGCTGGCAACACCTTTGACTTCCCCAATTGGCGTCGCCGTCCCTACCCCGTCAGCTCCTCTCTCCACCGCTGCTGCTCTTCGCTAGAGCCGATCCACAGCCGCCGCCGCCGCCGCACGACCGTAGCCAGTGGCCATGGTCTGGCCAAGGCCGGCTATGGTCGGGCATGGGCCATGCATGTGTGCATCCAGGCTGGTTGGCCCTGCCTTGGCTGGCCACCGCCGCTGGCCGACGCCCCCACCCCCCTGTAGGTCAAGGCCAGCCCTCTGCCCACATGAGTTTGAAGGAGAAGGGCCAAAACGAATTAGAATCTTTTTCATGTGTTCACATTGCATAAATGCCAGACACATATATTTACATACATGGGCTTAGTTGGTTTCTGAGATCTCCAGGGTTCCCAATGCAAAAGTATTTTTCTTTTTTGGTTTAATCTTTTCTTTTGTAGATTTATGTGCTAAAGTTTGGAAAATCGTAATAATTAGTCAAAAAATCATAAAATAACAAATGTGGAATTTTTGGAATCCTTGTGAAATTATCTATGCAATAGATCTATAATATGGCATATTTAGTTTAAAGTTTTTGATGTAAAAATCATTTTATGTAGTTAGGTTTTTAATACTAGTTATGTCTTGTCTTTTTCATAACTACAATTGTTGTGCTCAAATAAATGTGAAATTTTTCTGGTAGGCTAATGATTCTATGTGTACTCTGTGTTAAAAATTTCATTAGTTTAGGATTGATAGGTTAAGAGATATAAAAATAACAAATGCCCTATGTTGCTTTGCTCCTATTCTGAATAGGCCTGCATGCTTGTATGAATTGGCTCAGTTAAGTTCTGAATCATGCCTTGATGACAATAAATGAGTTTTAGTACTTTTATTAAGATTTTAAAAAAGCTAAAGAGCATAATTTTTGGTTAAGTAGATTTTTAGTTATAGTTTCTTAAATTTCTATGGTTGTTTTTGCCCAAACCCAGATAGGGTTGTCTTGTTGGTAATGTGTTGCCTTGTTAATAGTAGAATTAGCTCTAGGTGTTTATAACAAAGTTGTTTATAAGTTTCTAAGATTTCTAAAAAGTCTAGAACCACATTTATTGGACATATAGAACTCTACTTATAGCTATTTAAAGTAGCATATCAGATTATGTCCATGTTTTGGATAGAGATGCATTCATTGGATTAATTGACCTTGTTAGCTGTAGAATCATCTTAAGATGATAATAAGAAAGTTGTTGGTAACTTTATAATCTTTCTAAAAAGTTATGATTCATGTCTGTTGGAGGTCTAGAACTCCAGTTATGTTTCTCTGAAGTGCCTATCAGTTTTCTGTCTATAATTGTACCTCTGCTGTTTAGTTGCATGTGCAGTTTTGCTTGTGCAATTATTTTCATGGTGTAAATGATGATTGTTGTGGTTGTAGTGAATACCAAAGTTGTAGATAATTTCATAATATTTCTTGTGTTCAAATGGCATGACGATAGGCCTGATAGTTTAGGATTTATGAATTTGACAAATGATCTCTCATGTTTGGTCTATGTTCTATGCAGATTTGAAGGATTTCATTGTTTGACCTAGTTAAGTATGAAATAATGTCTTAGTGATAATATAAGAGTTATAGTGATTTCCTTAAGCTTTCCAAATTATCCTAGATCACCCCTTTTGGTGTTGTAGAGCTCCAGTTATAAGCTTGTGAAGTTGCATGGCATAATCTATCCAAGTCTAGACAGAGGTGCTCAATTGTGCTTAATTGACCTGGTTAATTGTGGAATCACCTTGTGATGATAATAAACATGCTTTAGATAATTTAATAATATTTCTAGAAAGTTAAGGTTCATGCTTGTTTGATGTCTGTAACTCCAGTTATGCATTTTTGAAATTACTACTACTTTTCTGTCCTAGTTCTGTGCAGATCTGAAACATTGGCATGTTTGTCCTGGTTACCTTTGGAATAAGCTTTTGGTGATAATAACAATGTTGTAGGCAATTTCATTAGCTTTGCAGAAAGTCTAGGATCACCTTCTTTGGACGTCTGGATCTCAAGTTATGGATAAAACAATTGACTATTGTGCTGCTGCCTAGATTTCTATACATGTGCTAGGTGATTGCTTTAGCTTGCTCTTGTTTTGGCTAAACATGTTAGTTCTTGATCGATGCATGTGTGCAATATCTAAACTTAAGTTCACTTGTGTGCCATGCCTAATATGCTTGCTATCCCTCTATAATAGGTTGTGTGATGTTTAGTTAAATAACTCAAGGTGCCTATGTCTTGCATGATCTTATGTTTGCCTTGAATGCTATTATGTGATGCATCTCATATTACCATTCTTCATATTCATGCACTTGCATCTCATCTAGGTACGCTAGATGAACCATGTGAAGGACGTGATGTTGGATCCAAACCCGAAGACTGTGTATGGTGGACCTATCCCGAAGATGGAAGGACTAGACAAGCGCTAGGATGGGAGATACTCGACAAGCAAGTGTCGTCTAACAAACACTAACCTAGTGTTGGATCATAGGCAAGCCCCGGAGCATTCTAAGCCTCCTATGTTTTTACAAATATCACTTGAGTCCTTTATGTTTGATGCATTAGGTTATAAGAGTTGATTGGAACCACTTGATGCATAGAACTACCTTGTCTAGAAATATACCTTGAACCCTATGTAGGTCCAGTAGCGAATGTATGCTTAGCAATGCTTAGATCGGTAGAAGTCGGGTGATTTCCTATCACCTGTGAGATATAGGTGGATACCAAAGCACGATTGGCTATATTTGCTATCGTGGAAATAACCATGTGTTGATGAATAAAAAGGAGACAGGGTGGGATGTCGATAGAGAAGCAACAAGGCATGGAGGTCTTGGGTGTGGATCTATCCCCGTTTGTGTCGGTTAAGGACCGATTCACTATATGTCCTCATGTCATGTTAAATGCATGTCTATCACTTAGTTGGTCAGATAACTCGTTCTGACCGTGACGTCGAGTAGCTCAACTCAGGCCAAAAGCTGGGAAGTGAAAATGCACACTCTGGCGGTAGTAAGGATGTGCGGGGAGCCATTGGTGTAAGTCCAAAGGGCAGATTGACGTCCTGGCAGAGTGGATTCCCTGAGAGTGCAGCACTGCTTGGACCCATGAATTTGTTCCTAAGCTGTACCAAAGGTGACCCAAGGCGACCACTAATCAGGTTGCTTGGGTGTGTGTTAGGAATAATTCCCCAGCTAGGTAGGAATCAATTTGAATCACCATCTCTGTCGGATAGTGAGAACTTGACTGAGCAGCGACAATGTATAGTAACTTAATGGAAACTTGATGGTTATGATGATGATACTCACATTACTACACCGGCTATGGTTACTATTGCCTGTTACTAAATGATATTCCACATGTTTGGCATAGGTTAGTTGCTAATCTAGAGATGAATAGTTATAATAACTTGGTTATCGAATTGTAAAATGTATAAATCAACTAGTGGCTTTTATGCAAAATTTTGTCAAGCTAGCTCCACGTATAAAGCCTTGCATACTCCTTGGTGTCACTTTATTTCTGGTTTATGATGCGTAAGTCTAGCTGAGTACATTCGAGTACTCAGGATTTATCCCACCATGTTGCAAGTGAAGTTCTCGGCCTGCTGAAGATGGTGCCTAACCACCAGTGGGCTCGGTGACTCTATATTTATTTCTCATCTATATGCTTTTGTTAGAGGATGTCACTTATGCTAGCAATGTATTTGGAACTTATATTAATGTAATCATTCGAAAGCTATGTTGTTTTCACTAATCGGTTTTGAAACCCAAACTTGTACTATTATTTGTGAAACCTTTTGTAATATTATTTCCACTGCAACTCTATGTATGTGATATGTATTTGCTTAATCACACGATCTTGGTTGTGATGTTGATTTATCGAGGTCCTTCGTGACACTCGGCGGACTACCGGGTTTATATAAGTGAAAGTATGCGTGTGTCATGGTGTTAGCGGGCACATCCATACTTGATCTTGTATAAATTGGGTGGTTTTGTCACATCTGGCATCAAAGCAAGATTAAGCATAATACTGTCATGTACATAGTTTTAAAAACAAAGTTTTTGTTTTAAAAAGCCTATTTTAACTAAAACTTTAGGTACTAGCAAATTTGTCAAAACTTCTTTACAAAACTATGCTAGCGACATCCTCCTTTATGCCCAGTTAAGGACTATTAGGTGGCTATCTAAGTACTAACTATGGGGGATGTACTTTAGTGCAATTTTTACTTTTGTCATCCATACGGTGTGCTATTGTATGGATGTCATTTGCTTGAATGGTAATGTATGGATCACTATACCTCTACGCCTAGGTAAGAAGGTAAGTTGATGAGTGGCATGACCGCAAGTGTGAGCGTGTGGTCGGGGAGAGCTAGCTTTGATATGACTGTATACACATGCTTGCATGTGTGTATGGTGCGTATTTAATTGTGGGTAGCAAATTTAATGATCGGGTAGCTTTGATACGAAAGTATATATATATGGGTATATATATCAAAGTATTTAGCTTGCAACCTAGAGTCCAGATTTTCATTTCTGCATATATAATTGTGGGGTTGGGCTGAAATGAAATCCTTCTTTAGGTACGGTAACCATGAATGCATAGATTGAATGTAGTTGACGACTAGCTATATATCGGGAGAGTACGTGTTATGCTACCAACATAGAACGTGATTGCCACCTTAGGCTAGCAATTTTGTGAGGACGAATAGAATGATCATGCATCATGATTGTGCTTGTGCATAAATATGATTCCCTCACTTTGTTCTAATACTAAGTAACTTGTGATCAATGTGATGTTACTATCTTCCCTATGTGAAGCTAGGTAAATGCCTTGTTCCAAGCTGCTTGAATAGCTGTGCTTGAAGATAGTGTGTGATTAGCTTTGTCTAGTATGTTTGCTGTCAAAGGAAATAGATGACACGTTAGTAGTTAGCAAAAACTTCACCCCTTTGAAAACTAAATTGCTAAATGTATGTAAAACTTGTTTTGTAGAGATATCCACCTACTCAGTAGAAAGGAAATAAAAGATAACAGTACCTTACCCATGTTTTGCATGATATGGATAGTGGTGTTGCTATAGGTGACTACTTGTTATGTGCAAGATTTGTGCTTAGTAATAGTCGCTTAAGCTAATTGGATTGAGTGTTTTGAAATACTCGCTTAAGACCATGATGTAGGTGTGGATGCTCATTATCTAGGTAGTGTCGTAGTTGTCACCCTTTTGTCCTTGGTAAGCATACGAGTGTTGAACAGCGCTATCCTGGAACATCATCCAAGTTTTGATAATCTCATGGTTGTTGTTTCCAATTAAGTTCTCTTAGGGGCCTGAGCCTATACACGTGGTTGCTAGCCCTTGAACGTTGCGCTACAAAGACCTTTATCCATGCCTTTGCTTATCCTTAGGCCCAAGCTTACTTCCCTTGAATGCTTGCATGTGTCGTGGTTGTCCCGCTCCTGTGTGGGAAGACCCTGCTCAAAAATCCTTGTTGGACTTCATTGCTCCTTCTCCTATAGACATTCTGGTGCAACGCTAATCGCTATCTACCCTACTTTGGAACCTTTTCCTCGTAGATCATGTCATTGCCTTATCAACTGAATCCCTAGTCAGTGCATTGGCTCTACCCCTTGAATCTTATTTGTTTTGTCTCCAACTCTTTCAAATATCTAGATGTTTATTAGTCTTGATCTCATGTTGTTGCTCGACAAGAACAAATCTCAAGTTAATCTTAACTGGTAATCACCTTGGTGGACACAAGGCATATATGGAAATTAAGCAAGAGTCCCCTGCTCAGTTGTCTTTGGCAATTAGGCTATGTTCTTTTACGCTGTGTTTTGATCTTCAAAGTCGCCTCCTTGTTGAATCCTAACCTTGTGACTACCTTTTTTGCTATCCCTTCTTCTCATTGTGCTTGCTCCTATGCAACCAAATTTGTGCCACATGAGATTTCTTGTGGGTTGTATGTTCAGTAATGGTGCCACAATTAGCGATCTATGGTGCCACGATGAAGTTGAGAGCCTCCTGTGGGCGCGCACACAAGATTGTGCTACTCGACACGTGTTGGTATCGAAGTTCCTAGTCATGATCCATTGCAGAACTACACCTGAAAGGATCAAGATGCCCAAGGGGGGGTGAATTAGGCTAATTGTAAAATTCTTTGCAATAATTAAACCCTACACTTAGCCCACTTCACCCCTTGTGCCTAGAATGTGATTCTATTGATCTATTGCACAAAAGTTTTGCACCCTAATTTCCAATCCCACTCTAGCATGGCAATTCTAAGAATGCAAAGACAAGAAATAAATTGCTCAAATGTAAATGCTTAAAGTAAAGAAAGGAGAAGGAATGCGGCTATGTTTTGCCGTGGTATCGAAGAGTTGCCACTCCCCACTAGTCCTCATTGGAGCACCCAGTGCAAGGGTGTAGCTCCCCCTTGATCCACGCAAGGATCAAGTGCTCCCTATGGGCTGATTCTTCGATACTTCGTTCATGGTGAATCGCCCACAACCGCACACAACTTGAGTTGGGTCATCCACAAGCTCCGCTGGATGATCACCAAACTCTCGATCACCACCAAGCCATCTAGGTGATGGCGATCACCAAGAGTAACAAGCATGAACTCTCACTTGACCACAACAAGCCTAATGAGAAGGGTGGATGCACACTTGCTACTCTCCTTGCACTAATGAGGCTTTAATCTTGGACTCTCAAACCTCAATCACCTCACTAGGCTCTTGCTCTCCTTAGCACTCTTAAGGGTGTTTCTCAGCTGAACAAATGGGCAAGAGACCTCCCTTCAATGAATAGAGGAAGTATTTATCCCCCCTCATTCAAAATGGAATGTTAGGAGGTTGAGTCAGCACTCTACTGGGTGACTAGGACGCTCTGGTCAAGGTGACTAGATGCTCTAGTCAGTTATCCTCGCCATAAAGCTATTAAGTTGTGACCGGACTCTGACCTGTGTTCGGTGTGCACTAACAGGATGCTGTTCGGTCATGAAAACTGCTCTCTAGAACCTTACTTGATGTTGATCGGACTAGTGGCACCCTAGAGTCTGATCACTTCGTTGTTCAGCATCTAGTCAGTTACCGAATCCTGACCAACATCTGGTCAGCACTGACCGGACACGTCTGATCTAGGAAACTCCCTCTCTAGAACCTATTTGGAGTTGACCAGACTCTAGCACCCAGCGTTCGGTCACTTTTCATTCAGGATCTGGTCACAACCAAATGGCTCCAGTTGATCAAATGAACTGATCGGACTCATCCCTTTAGCATCCTGATCATGACCAGACCAGCAGTTCGGTCAGTCAGTTGACCCTCCATTCACTTCCAACTCAAAATCATATGTGAATGAAGTTTGCTCCAATTGATCTTAGGGCTACTCCTGAGCTACCTAGTGCTAGATTTGATAAGTGTGCACCACACCTAACCCACTAGACTCACATAGGTCAAGCTACTAGTCCATACCCCCTTAATAGTATGGCCTAAAGGAAAAACAAAGTCCTAAACTACTCTAAATGTCTCTTAAACACCAAACGACACTTAGAACTAGTCCATCCTAAACCTTGTCGTCCATCCTTTGAAAACTAAAACAATTTCCATCGTAGGGGCATGACAACCATGATTGCCCAATCAATTGCCATTACCATGACCTAACTTATTTGCCTTACAAAACACACAGTTAGTCATAGTAATCATGTATTGTCATTAATCACCGAAACCCAACTAGGGGCCTAGATGCTTTCAATCTCCCCCTTTTTGGCGATTGATGACAATACAACCTCGAGTATGTGTAAGAGATGAGGTTTTCAACATGCTTGGTTCATATAAGCTTTTGACAATAAGAGCAAAGGAGTTAGACATGCTTATATGACCAAGCCAACATGATGTACTCAATAGATATGAAATAAGCATGAGTACAAGAAATAAAGCTCAATTGAATTAGAGTAAAACATGGAAGCAAACCAAATGAGCATAATGAAATGACATGACATATATATAGATCAAAGTAGAGAGCACACATGTCACATATCACTTAAGTATCACAATCACACAGTATGTAGTTCAATGCATGAAAGTAAACATGAATGTATAATAATGTATCACACATAAAAAAGCCAAAAGTAATAAATCATAAGCTCCCCCTAGATATACCGCTCCCCTGGATCTAATATACTCGATCCCTCTCCCCCTTTGGCATCAAGCACCAAAACCTAAGGGTCGATCGGTAGGGTAGGAGCAGACGAGTTGGGTGCTGAGGTGCGGTGAGCGATCGGAAACTATGTAGCATCATCCTTTGATCTAGAGCTCTAAGCTGTCAGACCCTCTATCACTAGAAGTGAAGCTGAAAGCAGTCTAGGTTTGCTCTAGGACTGGCATGGACCTATGACTCTATAGGTATCATAGAAGTAGGTGGCTCTAATGATGCAATAGATGATGGGAGCTTCTCTGTAGTCCCTAGTAACTAGGAGTGACTATGGAAGATATAGGGACACATAGCTCTGGCAGTGCAGGGCTACCCTATAAGCTCGCTAAAAGTAGCATCGAGGCTTCTAGAAACTGGGGTGTTCAGTCATAAGCACCGAGGAACTTTGAGCCGGATGTGAAACCCATAACAATAGGTGTGAAGTGAGGACCCTAGGCTATCACTAGCGAAGCAAACCACTAGGACACCTGCTCTATTGGTGAAGCAAACTATGTAGCTAGCTGTCCCTGACTCTGAAAGCCCACTAGGCTATACAACTAGAGTCACTGAAGTGGTGGTAGGTTGGCCGAGCAGAGGTGTACACGGTGGTGGAGCAACCCCTAATAGCAGTGACAACATGTTGTATAAATCCAAGTAACTGCTGCTACATCAGGAGCTGCTATAGCTGCATGGCCTGCTGCTACTGTTGTATGGCCTACTACTATCTCTAGAACTCGTCCTAGTCTGGCCTGAACCTATGTTAGTGCTAGCTACGGTTTCCTAGGCCTAGCGTGTCTGATCCTGCCTCATCCGCTCAAGAATAGCTAGAAGAGCTGGGGTCTGTCTGTGATGGCTATGGAGCTAAGCTAGAGCCATTGGCCTCTCTATCATGTGGTCAAGGAGGCATCTGAGGAATAGCCTAATAATCATCATCTAAACTATCACTAGGGTCAGCTCTCGACCACACCCTCCTACTGAGCATCTAGCTACTCCTCCTCTATCGCTGCAACACCCCTGAATGATCTCATCCTATAGGGCTACAGTCTTTGGCACCTTTGGGCGATGGCTGTGGCTAGCTAGGTGTCCTCGTTGTACTATGGTGGAGCATCTGAGTCATGTTATATGATGGGAACTCTGTAGTAGCACCTGTGTACTCAGCTATCGTCTCTAGGGGACTTCACTATAACTACCTTGCGAATCAAGAATGTGATCTAGTGAGCATAAGGCAGCTATTTGTGACCTCTGAACCCTTCTACAAGTGTGTCCTCCATCTCTAAAAGAATGACATCCCAAATATCAAAAATCATTTGCTGTATCAGAGAGTTCACTAGCCACAGCTAGATGCGAGTCAATCCCTCATGATAACCCATCCTTAGGAGCAAAGTCCTCTGATAGGATCACACAGCCTAGCTATAGGAGTAAGGTCTCTAGGTGTCCTGCTTGACCCTTTGCCTAATGGCTCTGCTGAAGCAAGATTAGACTAGATCTATAGGAGGCACAAGACGGCCGTGAGGGTGCCAAGCAGGCTCTGTCTGACCATAGCAAACCTCATGAAGGTGGATGGGTGACTCTAGAATCCTGAGAATCTCTCTGACCCTCGAGCTCTGTAGCCTATAGTCATGGCCTCTGAATGCAAAGTGTATGAACCTATGCCCCGAGTCAATCCAAAGTGAAGAGTAGAACTCATGGACCCAGGATAGAACATATCGGTTAGTCCATCCGAGTAGGTCTATCAACCCTAATAGATAAGAGAGGTGTGGGCAGATCTGCTTGCCTACTACTGCTACTAGTGCCTCAATAGAGCAAACTCTCTGTGATCTAAAAGCAACTCCACTATTTAGATATGCCTGATAGAAATCCTCCTGTAGTGGTGTGTAGAAGTGCTCTGAAGCACGCTCATCCCGCCTCGGTAGAAACCAGTCCTTAAACTATACAAAATAGAGCTACTGCACCTGCTTGGCCGTGGCTGCCCTCAAGTCAAGGTGAGTCACTGGAGGTGGACCCTAAGGTCAAGGAGGTGAATGAGAACCCCTCCTCTATGTCTCAGTCCTCGGTGTCACCTAAGCATGAGTATGACCAGAGTGTCATAACTGTGGCTAAGGTGCCTACTCTGCCTACTTAGTCTGCTCAGCCTACTGAGTATCCTCTGACTACACTAGTGGCTGTGTCTACTGCTGTGGCTCCCCCTAAGGCTGACTCTCCTCTAAGGCAACATGCCATCCTCCAAGCATGATAGTCCTAGCTGGACTACCATGAAGACTCTCAACCCTCTCAACAGTGACCCTCTAAGCTGGTGAAAGCTGATCTGCAATACGAACACCACTCCAAGCCCCTCCTCTCTCTACACGCTCAGCTACTGCTGCTACTGCTGCTGCTCTCTTAGCCTCTACATCAACAAGCTTCTACTCCTTTGTCGTAGTCTTCTTGGCATTGCCTTTCTCCTAAGCAGTCAAGCGAGGCAGAGGCCTTGGATCCTCATCACCTAGACCACCTTCAACATTCTTGACACGTGCCATTGCTATAGCTAAAAAGAACTACTATCATGGACAAGAATCAACTATCACTGACACTCACAAGGCTTGGCCTCGATCCATACTCATAGGCTTGGCCCCGAGTTAACTGACAACTGCCAAAGTAACCTCAAAAATACTGACTCGCTGCACGATAGAATATATTAGATATATAAATAATTACAATATACATCTGGAGATATGAAACCCTAAGAAGCAAGCAATGGATATGAAATTAGAGGCGATGGCTTGCTACCTAATGAATCAATGACCAAAGAGCAAAGGAATGGATTACGAGGCGCCATTGGGTCGGCAAAGTGAGGCTAGGGTTAGGGTTCTAGTGAGACGTGGTTCAACGACCGCGCAATGTAGTGGGCATGGTGGATGGTAGCTAGGGCACTGGTGTGGATGCAGTGGGTACGACAGTGGGTGCATGGCTGAGGTCCAGATGCAGTGGCACTAGGGCATGGGTGCGTGGCGCTGGTGAGCTGCTGGTGCATCGAAGTTGTGCGACATGGGTGTAGTGGCGCGAGCATGCAGCGTGGTAGACGGTGTGGCATGGATGCGGTGAGGAAGATGCGACATGATGGTGTGTGGTGGTGTAGGCATGAGAGCATGGTGGCTTGGGCGAGCGATGGTGAAGTCAGCGCGGGTGTGGTGCCTCGGTGGTTGTGGGATTAGGTCAAGGTAAGATGTACAGAGTTATATGATGGCCCCCCATGACGGATGAGAAAAGGAAAGGAATAGAGTCCTAGATCCAAATGTTTTCTACTGACCTGAACGCTGGAATCTAGAGTGCGGTGTAGCATCTGGTCGAACTTTTTCAGCAAATCTTCAATGTTCCTTCACGCTACCTATTTCCAATCAAGTCCCAACTTCAATAAGACCCAAATAAACACCAATTGGGACTAATGTGAGTGACCTCTCTCAAACCCTCAGATTTTTCAAAATATTTTGCCTTAGGCTATACTTCTTTTTAAGAAAATAGGCAATAAAAGGGTAATCGAAAGGAAACTGACAAAACAACACACATGCATATGCAATTCAATACTTGAAAGTAATTCTAGTTGCTTGTCAAGTTTCATCCAAGGTAAAGCTTCTTCACACACTTTTCGGCGGTTATCTTAACCATGTTAGACAAGCCCTAAATGCATTACCAAAAATTAAACATGTTGTATATTACAATACAATGCAAGGGACAACACATGCTCATTTTCTAATGAAGTAAACTAAAATCAAGCACATTGAGCTCATTCCTAAACCGACAAAATGTCACCTCATCTAGCGGTTTCATGAAGATATCCACCAATTGATCCTCGGTCCTTACACCTTCTAGTGAAATATCATTTTTAGCCACATGATCTCTAAGAAAGTGATGGCAGATATTTATGTGCGTGGTGCGAGAGTGTTGAACTAGATTATTAGCAATCTTTACCGCACTCTCATTGTCACACAAAAGAGGTACCTTTTCTAGAACTACACCATAGTCTAGCAAAGTTTGCTTCATATAAAGTATTTGTGCACAACAAGCACCTACAGCAATGTATTCTGCTTCGGCGGTGGACAAAGCCACACTATTTTGCTTCTTGGAGGACCAAGACACAAGTGATCTACCAAGCAAATGGCACCCTCCGGATGTGCTTTTCCTATCAACTTTGCAACCGGCTTAATCCGAATTGGAATAGCCAACTAATTCAAATCTAGCTCCTTTGGGATACCAAAGACCAATGCTTGGTGTGTGCCTAAGGTACCTAAGGATTCTTTTAATGGCTACCAAATGAGCTTCTTTAGGATTAGCTTGAAATCTAGCACACATACACACAATAAATATGATGTCGGGCCTAGATGTAGTTAAATATAACAAGCTACCAATCATAGAGTGGTAGAGAGTTTGATCAACCATTTTACCTCCCTCATCTAGGTCAAGATGTCCATTAGATGGCATTGGTGTCTTGATTGGCTTACATTCATCCATATTGAACCTCTTGAGAAGATCCTTGGTATATTTTTCTTGAGAGATGAAAATCCCTTCTCTCATTTGCTTAACTTGAAAACCTAAGAAAGAATGTAAACTCTCCAATCATAGACATCTCGAACTCTCTCGACATCAATTCACCAAACTCTTTGCAATAATCTTCATTTGATGATCCAAAGATGATATCATCAACATATACTTGACAAATGAAGATTTCTCCATCAAGCTTCTTGGTGAATAGTGTGGTGTCGACCTTCCCAATGGTGAAGCCCTTCTCAATGAGGAAATCCCGAAGGCGTTCATACCAAGCTCTTGGGGCTTGCTTAAGCCCATATAGCACCTTGGACAACCTATAAACATGATTAGGATATCTAGGGTCTTCAAACCCTAGGAGGTTGGTCAACATAGACTAGTTCATTTATGAAGCCATTTAAAAATGCACTTTTAACATCCATTTGATATAATTTCATTTCATGATGGGATGCATATGCAAGGAGGATACGAATGGCTTCAAGTCTTGCAACTAGTGTAAAGGTCTCTCCAAAATCCAACCCTTCAACTTGATAGAACCCCTTTGCAACTAGTCTTACCTTGTTCCTCACTACAATGCTTTGATCATCTTGCTTGTTGTGGAACACCCACTTTGTTCCAATGACTCTTGCACCTTGTGGTCGCTCTTCAAGAGTCCAAACTTCATTACGAGTGAAGTTATTCAACTCTTCATGCATGGCATTTATCCAATCCGAATCTTGAAGAGCTTCTTCTACATTCTTAGGTTCAACACAAGAGACAAAAGAGTGATGTTCAATAAATGAAGCAAGCTTTTAAGAGCGAGTCATTACACCCTTTGAAGGACTCCCTATGATGAGATCTTATGGATGAGCTTGTAGTAGAGGTGAATTTCTTCTATCAACCACTTGAAGGGGAGGTTATGGAGCATCAACATCTTGAGCTTGTGCCACCATTTGATCATGAGAGACATGAGTATCTTTATTTTCTACTCTCCCATCTTTATCACCATCTTGTGGCACATTTGATGAAGAAGGTGGATCAATCACTTGTACATCATCTTCATCATCTTTAGGCTTGATGTCTCCAACCGTAATGTTCTTCATAGCCTCCATCAATGGTTCATCATCTACATCATCAAGATTCTCATGTGCTCCTCAGGAGCCATTAGATTCATCAAATTCCACATCATATATTTCATCAACCAAGCCGGTGATATGATTAAATACTCAATATGCTTTGGACTTTGATGAGTAACTGTTTACACTAGAATTTGGAAGGAGGATCTCAGAAGCTCGAGAGCTCCCAAAATCATGTCAGCAAGGAATCAATTACTGTGCGGATCGAAACCAGCTGACTCGGATGCAGCACTAGAATTAGATTTCTTCAAATAGCACCAGTAGATAACTGACAGAGGCTATGATCGACGCTAGGACAAGACATGCTAGGACTCTACAAAAAGGGAAAGATTAGAGTCCAAGTTATCTTAAATTAGGAATGTTTTCCATTATGCCAAAGATTGTATTGAGTCATACTTGAATAGGGTTCGTTTTGGGCTCCAGCTATAAATACCAAACCTCGGCTATTGTAAAAGGACAACAATCAATCAAATACAAGTCAATTAATTTTTTCGGCTCCGGCCACCCTTTAGGAGTAGGAGTAGAGTAGATCTCAGTGAGTTCTTCAGTGAGTATGGCTACATCAATCCGGTCGACCTCCACTGCTTGTCTGTAAGTACCATCATGGTTTAAACCTCTGTTCATATGGCTGCATCAATCTAGTCGACCCCCACTACGACTCTGGTATAGGCTAGTTATTGACTCTTATCAAATTTAAGTATGGCCTGTGTGATTCTGCCTCACACCCCACTGCTTGAATTAGATCAAGATCAAGTTATCGGCTCTACCTTAGTATGATAGTCTTTGGCAGATTCATTAAGTTACAGATATTGCTTATTGCTTTCATCGTTTATTTAATTATAGCAATATCACTCTACCCAATTGAGATTGATCTAGGATCGGCCTTATATCTTGTTTAACTCATTGTTTGCTAATTTAAAGTTAATCTAATCTACACCTTAAATGATGAATTATGCTTTTATCGGCTAGTTTTACATCAATCTTAATCGTGCATAGCGTGCGGTTAAGGCATGTCCTGATCTCGAGTAGATCTATTGGTTAATGAAAACCAGTCCCATGTCCCATCATCATGGCCTATGGGATTCTGCCTCTGACCCCACTGTTGGCATCATGGAGTGGGGAATCGTTAGTTGATAGACCCGTTCCTGAGGAGGCATGACCTTAACTGTGCACTATTCCTGAATCAGCTGTTTAGCTGATATTGAGTGCTTTCATGAACATTTCACATTATGAGATCATTGAAGTAGAGATAAGTTGAAAGATATGTTAGCCCTATGATCTTATTATTGTATTATGGCCCGCATGATTCTACCTCATGCCCACTGATATTAGTAATGAGTTAGGGTCGTCGAGTCTATTGTTATTACTATGGCCTGCATGATTTTGCCTCATGCCCCACTAGTCATGGCGATGGATGAGATCTAACATGTTCATTAGATTTATCTTTATTAAATGGCTAAGTGGTGTTGAATTGTCTCTTTATATAAAAAGGAGTTCGGTTACTTGTAATCATTGGCTCAGTATAAACCGATCATCATTGATATCTTATTGCCATTGATTAGTATTTACTTAAATAATATTTATCCTAAATGATAACTGATTCTTCTTATACGACCCCATGAGCTTTAATCGATTTATTCTTATGAATATAGTTGGAATCGACTATTTAGTCGATCTCCTCTCATATCGGCTCTCAGAGCCGCACATTCAGGAACTATCTGGCAACACCGGTAGGTTCCGCCCTTAATTACTGATGAGCTTTCTCTCCTTGTCAATTGTAGGGTCAAATTGACCGGCATGTCTCAGGAGGATTGTGTAGGATCAACCACCCTTGTGCCGAAGCTAGGTGGATCTGCTCCATCGAGTGGACCCTTCCAGCTTGCTGCGTGTGTCCTCGGCACGGAGACGAAAATTTTGTGTCGACACACGTTTCTAGCACTGCCTAGTGGGACACCACAATCGTCATGGTGGCTCACAACAACGACAACATCCTTATGGTACATTATGAAGACGTACCTGATGAAGATAAGGATACCATCAACAAAGCTACTAGAAGAATTTTAGAAGAAGTGTTTGTTGTCCTACACCAAAATACGTGACAGCATAATTATTTAGAAATTTCCACTACCAAGTTCTACTACATGGGCAGACAGATACAGTCAAAGCTAAAGATAGGCATTTCTTTACAGAAGCCATAGACAAATCTATTCATGATGCCATATCAAGCCGCAATGAAGCTTTCGTTGATGCATTTCACAACACCATGAAAGAGGCGATTCATGGAATTCTAGTTGGTTAGGTTGGATTGACTTGTTACAACATTCTAGATCCTATCGACTCAAGGGACTAATCAAGTCGGTACCAGCCATGAAAAAGTAGCACTAGCTGATAATGGTGAGTCTAGACACTTCAAGGTTCATCTGAACAAACTCCAGGTACTACTACAAATCAGATACAATATAATCCTGGACCGTCAATATAGCATGTGCAACAGCCAACAGGGCAAGGTTAGAATCAGGTGATCAATTTTGGCACATCAGGCCACATACCGTCATTGGCTCAAAAAATAGCACCATCAATTCAAAGGATCCGTAGAGATATAGATCCTTATGTCTATAATCAGAGACTTCAAGCAGCGAGCCAGCAAAGGACCCAACAGATTGAGATTCCACAAGGCTATCACTATGGCACGGATTATAACACCCTCCACATGATGCCAAATCCAAGATATCAAGGCACACGAGATTTCAATCCACAGATGGGTCAGCAAGTATTGAGAAACCCAAATCCATAAGCTGACGAGTTACTGCTGAAGGTGACTGAGATGATGAAAAATCAGTTTGGTCTGAAACCAAAGGGGCTGACCTTTTCATACAAATGCCCATATCTAGAATGGTATGATTTGGTTGCTCTTCCTACAAATTATAGGCTCCCAGAGTTCGCCAAGTTCACCGGTCAAGACAGTACAAGCACAATAGAACATGTCAGTTGGTATCTTACACAATTGGGCGAAGCGTTAGTTGAGGATGCCCATCAAGTTTGTTTCTTCTCCTTATCCCTATCAGGGCCAGTCTTCACTTTGTTTTTGTCACTACCAGTCAACTCCATTGCCAATTGGGTTAACCTAGAAAAGAAGTTTCATACATATTTTTACACTAGGACTAGAGAAAAGAAGATAACCGATTTGACAACCATGAGACAGAGGACTAATGAATCGGGCATTGAGTTTCTTTAGAGATTTCGAGAGACTAGGAACTTGTGCTTCTCATTGAACTTGGCCGATGATCAGCTAGCTGCTTTAGCTATCCAAGGAATGTTGCCAATGTTGAAAGAAAAGCTGCTAGGACAAGAATTTGACAACTTGGGTCAATTGGCTCAATGAGTAGCAGCGCTCAATAGCCAATTCCAAAGTATGCGCAGAGATACCCGATTCCAGAAGAGTACCATCATAGCCGAAGCTTACAATCCATACTCCGTATATGATGGCTATGAAGATGAAGAAGAGGAGGTTGCTATAGCTGAATGGAATTGGGGTAAGAAGACAGTAATGGTGCCAAATCCTTAGGGAAGAGGAGTCGAGGAGAGCTATGACTTTGATGTCACAAAATTGGACAAGCTCTTTGACTTCTTACTTGAGAAGGGCTAGATCAAATTGCTGGACAATCATGTTATGTTGCCCCCCAAACAGTTGAAGAATAAGAAGTTCTGCAAGTTCCATAATGCTACTTCTCATTCCACTAATGAATACAGAATTTTCCGGCAGCATATAGAGGGCTATTCAGCAAGGGAGGCTCAAGTTTGATACACCTTGGAAGATGAAGGTGGATGATAATCCTTTCCCAGGAGATCAAAATATGGTTGATGTTGGGCTATTCAAAGGAAAAACTAAGGTCCTAACATCGACCAAATCGAGAGAAGCTAGAATAGTTGATCCCAAGATGCAAATATCGGCTGATGAATACAGAGATATTAGAAAACATTGTAATCAGTAGAGGAGCCGATATGAACAAGGGGAAACATCAAAGGATGGAGCAACAAAGCAGCGAGTCACATCTCAAATCCTATTAAACAAGTGGTAGCAGTAGGAGGAAAAGATTATCAGCGATGGTTAGAGGATCAAGAATACCAACGTCAACTAGAAGAAGAGAGGTGTGAAAGGAAGCATGCCAAATAGCACTGGAATTGTCCTTTCTTCAGATACTACTGGAATGAAGGTTTGAAATTACCTACCAGACATAACTGTCCAGAATGCATCAATCAATATTGGGAGTTTAGGCAATCTCAAGTCAACCGCTGGTCTATCCATGCCTAGGATGCATATCATCATAATAACATGGATCGATGCTTAAAAAATAAAAGTATTCATGATTGGCTAGGAAAAAGAGTTGTTGACCAAGACTAGGCTGATCATGAAGAAGGTAGCAACCAGAGGGAACATGTTTGGTAGGAAGGCTAATGGTGCCCCGGAGGTTTAACAAGAAGCCAGAAAAGAAGAGTGCAATGCCTAAGGAATAAGGAGATGGAATAGGCTTAGCCATCTGGTAAAACTCAAGTATAGCATACCAAGCAAATAGTTGATAAGAAGCAACCATCAGCTAATATCCAAATAGCTTTTCTTTTGCCATTAGAATTCAGAGCTCTGGCAGATCAGGAAGTTTACTCAGACTTCGATGAATCAGAGTATGAAGAGATGGTTGCCAAGTTGATGGTTACACACCAAGCGATATTTGATAAGCCAGTCAAACATCGACACTTGAAGGCTTTATACATGAAAGGTTTTGTTGATGGGAAGCCGATGAACAAAATGTTAGTGGACGGAGGTGCTTCTATCAATCTTATGCCATACACTACTTTTCATAAGCTTGGCAAGGGACCAAGAGATTTGCTTGAGACCAACATGATGCTTAAAGACTTTGGAGGGAATACATCTAAGACCCAGGAGGCAATAAACATCGAGTTGGCAATCGGGAGTAAAACTCTACTCACCATGTTCTTTGTCATTGATGGAAAAGGCTCATATAGTTTACTCCTCGGTCATGACTAGATTCATGCAAACTATTGCATGTTTGATTCAATGGCATGGGGATGATGTCAAGGTGGTTCACGCTGATGAGTCTATGAGCATCGCAACAGCCGAGCCAGTGTTTTGGGAATTAGGAGACTTCGAATGCCTTTCTAGCAAAACATGGGAAGGAGGCTTCATTAGGATTAATACTGAAGGCCAACAGCTTGTTCAAGCAATCGGCTCTAAAAGTTTGTTTTAATCAATAATCATGGCATCGCGTCGGCCATTGAGTTAAGGAAAAATAAACATTGAGTCTTGCAAATGGGTTTAGGCCGACATATGTGAATGCTGAATTAAAGTGTAAGTGCGATTCAGAGCTATTAGATTTCTTAAGAGAAAGTTCTATTTCGCTTAATAGAATGCTTGACTTGGATTGATCGATTGTTTGATCTTTGGAATGAAAAATGCATGAAGAGATGTTATCCTGATATCTGAATTTGATAGCCGATTCGTTCTCGACTCCAATACCTGGTACCAGGAGGGTATCACCTCTAGTTCAAAAAGTAAAAATCTTCAAAGATAATAAAAGCCAATACGATATGTATCGCCTATAGAGCAAAAAGCAAAACAGACATACGCAAGGATGTCACACTGAAGCACAATCATAAAGGAACAGGAGTCTTCATTCATTGGCTTATCCTAAATACAAACTAGTCGAAGATGTTGTTCACCACATCCTGAGTGGGTGTGATGTCCACAATGGCCTCTACCGCTGCGGTGAAATCTTCTATCAGATCTTCATGTCCCTCAGGGCCATCATCGGTCAGGAAGCCAACCTCCATGGTGTGGAGATGATGCTCGGTTTGGACCTACGCCGCAACTAGCACCACCGACGCATCATGATGAATGTTGTGAAGGGCAATCTCCTGGACATGGACTGGGATGTCTTGGAGATGAGTGTCAATGAGGGAACCCCTGGCATTGACAGTGTCCATGGCCACAATCGCCGCCAATTGAAGAGACTCCAGTTGCACCGTTTGGGCTGGCGATTGCAGAAGAATATCAAGACGAAGGCAATAGAAACCAGAATGGAAACATTCATGGAGCTCATCTTACCTGCTACCATAGCGTCAAACTTAGCTAGCCGCGCTTGGATGGCGTTGGTCTCCTCCTCCGCCGTAATAAGAGCAGCCTAGAGGACTCCTAGACGAATCTCTAGTTGGCCATTGTTCCGAATCACCTCAGAATAGTGGTCCTCAGCCACCCTCCATTCTCAGAAGAAGCACCAGGCATCATCACCATCATACTGAGCTGGAAGAACCTCGACTGATGAAGCCTAGTGCGGAAGATGCAGCGTTAGTAGGATTGTTAGTCTTGGGAAAAGGGTGAAGGCTGTCATTCACAATGAGCTTATAGGCAAGTCTGAATAGATCATCATCATGAATAGGGGTTGCCAATCTTACCTTATGTGTCAGAGACACTGGTTCATTGGATTGTCTTCTGTTGGGATCTCCTCTACCACGCACTTACCTCGATTACCTTCGCTGGCCATGAGGAATGATTGAATCTACAGAAAAGAGGAATGGAACTACTGCAAGGTTTTGGTAGACAGGAAGAAAGCAAAGGAACAGTTGCAGATAGAGAGGCATTTTAAGCTGAAGCCCTCGGTTGGTATTTGAAGACATGAAGCGAATAGGCGGACGCCTCGGGATGCGTAAGAGGCAACATCAATTGATAGAAGGCAAATCACCACTCCACAAATGTCGAAATATGGTGCCATATAACTAAGGATAGGAGATCGAAGGGCTCTCTTGACAAAAGCCATGTTTTCAGACCTAAGTGGGATTGAGATCGGGAGTCTGGAATCGGTTATTTGCAAAAGAATCGGCTCTTTAGACGAAGTAGAGGTGATCAGTTAACTGTAGTGATTCTTTAAACCTCCTGCCTATTTGAATGACCCTTGGCCAAAGGGGTTTTGTGGTCAAACAAACTCTTCTAAGCCTATTTCACCTTTAGGACCTAATCTTCAAAAATGTAAAAGGGAGACAAGACTCTAGGGAGGGCTAAGAATCGGTTGTCCTTGATAACCAAGAGCAGAGGAGCTAATATGACTACCTTATGGACTTGTGCATAAATACAATATAGTCTTTCTTTGGGAAGTTCAAACTAGATCAAGGCGTGTTACGTTGCAAAATGATTTATCAAGCTGAAGTCTACCAGATTTTTGTGATGGATGACTTTAAAGACTTGAGGTGCCTTCAGCTGCATGCTCTTAAAAAACACTAAAGCTAATAAACTGAGGATTGTAAGGTATTATGATTAAAAGGTCAAGATCAAGTAATTTTCTAAAGAAGACTTAGTCTAGGAAATAAAGTCACCGATCAAGTCAGGGAACAACAGGTTCGGTGGAAGGTTAGCCAACTAGGAAGAACCTTATCGGATCAAATGTTATGAACCTGGTGATACTTGTAGATACTGAGAAGAGAAAGAAAATTCAGCAGAGCGATCAAATGGGAAATATTTGAAGGAATATTACCCTAGCATTTGGATTGATACTTAACAACCGATTTGCTCAGTCGTTAGTTTAGTAGCCGATACCAGAAGGGTATCATTGCTAGCGAGAAAGTAAACCTGAAGGGGTGAAAGCTGGTACAATGCGTATCGATTATGCTGATAGAGTGATGCATAATATAAAACAAAGGAGAGAGTTCGCAAGGTGTGGAAAGCCGCATCACATTCAGGAGTCCAGACAAACTTCATGTCTTTTTGCAGCAACCGAGTCATAGGCTTAGGCTATTTTAGAGAAATCTGAGATGAAGCGACGATAATAGCTAGCCAACCCTAGAAAACTCCAAACCTCGTGCACCAAGATTGGAGCATTCCAGTTCAACACTTCTTGCACCTTGGTGGGATCAACCATAATTCCACCATCGGACAACACGTGTCCAAGAAAAGGTACCTCACGAGGCCAAAATTCACATTTGCTGAACTTTGCATACAGCTGGTGTTCCCACAATCTAGTGAGAACCACCCACAAATGTTCAACATGATCTTCTTCATTCTCAGAATAGACCAGGATATCATCTATAAATACCACCACAAATTTGTCCAACTTGGGCATAAACACTGAATTCATCAGATACATAAAATGTGTGGGGGCATTGGTCAATCCAAAAGACATAACAAGGTACTCATACAGACCATATCTTGTAGAGAATGCAGTTTTTGGGACATCCTCAGGCCAAATTTTGATTTGATGATAACCAGATCTCAAATCAATCTTGGAAAAGACTTTGGCTTTAGACAACTGATCAAATAAGATATCTATGCATGGTAGAGGGTACTTATTCTTGATTGTAACTGCATTCAAGGGTCTATAATCTACACACATGCATAAGGATTGATCCTTCTTCTTCATAAAGATAGCTGGGCAACCCCACGGAGATGAACTAGGACAAATAAGGCCTTTCTTTAGAAGTTCATTCAACTGGGTCTTATGTTCGGCTAGTTCATTGGGAGGCATTCTATATGGCCTTCTAGAGATGGGCGTTGTACCAAGGAAGCAACTCTATCTTAAACTCCACTTCTCGATCCAGGGGCAATCCTAGGCAAATCATCGGGAAAAACATCCAGAAAGTCACACATGACAGGGATATCTGCCAGAGACTTTGCTTGCACCGCATTGGTCGTGCAAGAAAGATTGATGTCTCAGGGTAACTATACTAGAAAACCCTCCTGATTACCAGGATCTCTGAGCATGACTACCCTAGTCGATGTATCAATAAGCACTCCATGATAGCTCATCCAATTCATTCCCAATATCACATCGATACCTAGCCTCGGTAAAACTACCAGATCAACCTGATAACTTCGCCCCTCTATCTCAAATTGTACATCCCCAACTACCAGCTTGGTTGGGATAATACCACTGGCGACCCTAATACAATAACCCTCACCCTCAACAGTATATGTTTTCTACATAAACTTGGATGCAAATGTTGGACTAATAAAGGAATGCGAAGCACCTGAATCAAATAGTACAACTACGGGGTGTTGATCAATCAGAAACTTACCAGTAGTCACTACCTCTCCTGAAGGAATCTCAGTAATATTAGTGTGGTTCCCCTGCCCCTGATGGCCACCTTGGTAGTTGTTCTTCTTAGGGTAAGGACACTTCCTCGACCAGTGGCCTGGCTTGTTGCAATTCTAGCATGTCATGTTGCTTGGTGGCACATTAGAACTACCCTGACTGGTAGTGCCCTTGGGAAGAGCAACTGTAAATGCCTTGTGAAACCCAGTCTTGGCGGGATTCTTATTCAGCGGTGGACGAAACTTAGCGGCTGACGCTAGGAGGGCGGACTAGGAGCCCTCGATGCGACGGGAGCCTTGGATTGTGAGGTGCCCTGCCTCATAGGCCCGCTTATGACTTTTCGAAGCAGCATACACAGCATTGTTGTTCTCTTGCGATAAGGCATCACTCACAAATTCATTAAAAAGAGCACACTTGCAATTTCCCATGGTCTTCATCAATTTGGGGCTAAGTCTCCAGCTTGAAACTAGCAATCTTTTTGGCATCAGTGTCCACAAACTCGGTAGCACACCTTGCAAGGTTGTTGAAAGCCTGACAGGTATTCATTCAAGCTCTTGTTCCCCTAGGGTCAGCTTCATGAACTCTGTATGTTTGATAGCCATGAGACTAGGAGGAATATAATTTCCCCTGAAAGCAGACTTGAACTGATCCCAAGTGATTTGGGCATTAGCGGGCATAGTGGACCGATGATGACTCCACCAAATGCCAGCTAGCCCATGTAGTTGGTGAGATGCGTACTCAATCTTCAGCACCTCAGTCAAGCGAAGCAGACTGGAACTTCTGCTTGAGAGTATTCAACCACTCATCAGCTTGTAGGGGCTCCTCAGCCTCCTTGAAGATCGAGGGTTTCGTGTCAAGGAAATCCTTGAAGTCACTATATTGATTTGGTTCTGGTCCTTGGCACGGACCATGGCCATCATTATTCGCAATCGTATGGAGAGCCTCAGCCATAGTGCGCTGTCCTTCCACAAGAATTGCCATCAATTCTGTGGGTGTGGGTGGTGGTGGCGGTGGAAGATCATCATCATCACCCACACCAGTGGAACAAGTACGAGGCATCTACAACAATGTGCAACCAGTAATTATTGATGATGTTAGCACATTGGAGAGGAACAACATCATTGTGCCAAACTGAATTTACTGATGAGAATGAAAACTTCATACAATAAATAGAGGCAATAATTCATTCTCCAATCACCACATCATCAATGGGATTACTAGCGCCATATGTAGTGCATTCCAATCATGACAAGTTTTAAACTTAACCATTACGATACGCGTCCCGAAGGGAGCAAATTAAGGTACATTACATGCCAAGTTCAAATTAAAAAGGTACATCCAACATCAGTCATCATACTTAAGTTCATTACATCAATGACTGCAAAAGCTAAAACCAGTGAGGCTTGCTAACGAACTGCTTGTCGAAGTGATCGCTGTCCACATCGGAGACACCTTGGACTTCTTCGGGGTCTTCCTCTTCTTCTTCATCTGTAGGCTTAGCTGCATTGTCATCCATCTGCACGTTCTCTTCTTCGTCATCGGCCTCAATCACTTGAGGACCACCCACATTTGGATACCTTGGTATGGGGCAAGGAATAGGAAACAGACAGTTGTGCAGTTGATGGTGCTCAACCTGAAGCTCTTCAAGCTATTCTTGTAGTGCTTGCTCCCTCTGAAAGGCATTGTGGTTAGCCAACATCCAACCCCAACGTCTTTCTTCTGCTAACTCTAAAGCTGCATCTCTGTGATGGGTCACATGATCCAACTCTTGTGTAGCCTCATCTCTCTTAATAGTGAGGTTCATCAGCTAGTTATGAAGCTTGTCTCTCTCACGTGCAGTTTGACCCCACTGTTGTAGGCAGTAATTTGCAATACCGCGAATCTCCTCAACTTCTTGTTGAGCTCTTCCACATGCATCTGCCCTACGGCGATACTTGCAAGCACACAACCTGAACTTGTGCTGGGCTGCCATTGCCTTGACAGCTTCATCTAGTGCACTAGAAAGGGTGTTTTGCCTAACTCGACAAAGCTTCAAGACTGCCATCATAGCACTCATTCCAGCGTTGTCGCTCTGCACACGTTCGCCATAGCCTCGAACCAAGGCTTGCCCAATGTCCTGAGTCCACTCAGCCTTAGTAGGAGACACTCGGGGAGTGGATGAAGCTAGTCCACCCACTAACTCATCCCCGAAGCTCTATACTATATCCATCAGCACATCAAGGGTAGCAACCTAAGCGACTTCCCATGGGCTTTGCCCATCAGTCTCAATGCTCCACCCATGCCACAACAGTCTTGTGGGGTTTTGCGGCACTATAAAGGTCACGATGTACCATGGTACATCTCCCAATGGTACCGCCTGCCTCCATGTGTAGCTGGGTGCCTCTAGGTACCCAACTGAACTGAGCACCCTCCAGAGCAAAGTGGGAGTATCGAACTGGTCCAAAAAGGTGCTGCTACCAGTAGGAAACACAGGTGCGGTCATCTGTATCAAAAAGGGATGCTGTTCATGTGAGAGGATTATTTTGCTGAGAGTTTGCACTTAATACTTGGGATAAACAATTATAAGGGAGGGAATAATGCAATATAAATGACATGAGTGAATATGATGCATGCTCGTTCTGTACGTCCTCCCAAACCTAAGAAAATTTAGGCTTTAGCAGAATATACGGTGGCATACATATGTTCTCTCAATTAGCAGGTAACTAGTCGATCTACACAGTGCGTTGTTAGCGTAACTGCAGAAAACTTCATTGCAGCCCAACCCAACAAGATATAATGCTAATTACACAAGTAGTACTAAGATACTCTCCATATATACATCCCTAGATATATATACTTCAGTATCCAAACTACTCGACAAATGTACCCATAATTAAGTACCTTCATATATACATGTATGCAACATGTAAATACTCCAGTAACCACAACTAGCTCTCCCCTAGACCGACGGTTGGACATGGTCATGCTCTCGCAACTCACAGCTTACCTTGGCGTAGAGGCAATTAATCCATACATTACCATTCAAACGAATGGCACCCATGCAATATCATGCCGCATGGACGACGAAATAGAAACAATCAATTTCCCCCAAGTTAGTAATTATATATATAAGCCACCTAGAAGTCCTTAAGTGGGCTACAAGGGATATGATCACCAGTACACCATAAAATTTTTGATTTTTGAACACTTATATATAACTATGAGTTGGCAAACTGTTTTCACAACAAAAGCTTTTGTTTTAAATAGCCGTAAGACATGTTTGAATGTTGAATCTAGCTCTGATGCCATCTATCACAGAACCGACCAATTTATAAGAGCACAAGTACAAAAACAATCACCGAAATGATCAAATTCTTGAACTTGAGCCCATATAAACCCTAGTAGTCAACCAAAATCTCGAAGGATTTCAAACCAACTTGCATACAACCAAGATCAGAGTAATTCAACATAACATATCATATGTTACAACATTTCGTAGACGTTCACAAATAGCTTACATCATCACAGAGTCATCAGTTATTACAAAACAAGTCTTGTAAAACATATGCGAAAGCAAATAGTTTGACTTACACACCCTGAGTTCAAATACAAATACCTGGTTCACTGATCACAATCCCAGCAAAAGCATTCAGATAAGAGAAATGGAGATCATGCCCATGATCTAGTCTTCATCACCCATCGGGTGGAGACAATACTTATAGAATCCCTTGATATAGAAGGTCATCTGCAACAAGAGGGAATAAACCCTGAGTACTGAGAATATACTCAGCTAGACTTACCCATCGAAAATCAAAACAAATAACACTAAGGATTATGCATAGTTTAATTTAGTGGATCTGGCTGACACTTTCTTTTTGCAGGAAAAGCATAAGTAATAAGATCAACTCTTACCCTGAACTATTAGTGACTTTTAGCCATTAACCTGTCATCTATATTAGCACCTGTACTAAGCAATCATTTTATTAGGGTGCAAACATTAATAACCATATCAGGTATACATTGTGGCAACCTTATCATCATCATCCATTTAACCATATCGTTAAATTAATTAAATCTATGTTGCCGCTGCTCAGTCAAGTTCTCACTATCCGGGAGAGATGGTGATTCGAATCAATTCCTATCCAGCTAGAGGGGTATTCCTAATACAAACCCTGCTTCCCCCGTTGAGGTCACAAACAAGTCACCGTTGGTACAATTCAGAAGTCGCTGAGTCCAAACAGTGCCACAAAATCAGAGAACCACTCCGCCATGAGTGCTCGGTGACTTAACCCGCCCTTGGGCTTATGCCAATGGTTCCCTGCACATCCTTACTTCCATCTAGATTGCGGACCCCTGCTCGTGTCCCCAGCCTGAACCGAGCTACTAGGCTTCACAGTCGGAATGACTTATCCGGCCAGCTAAGTGTTAAGCTGCGTTCAACATGACATAAGGATGTACAGCGTATTAGTCCTTAAACGACTCAGACAGAGTCACTATATCAAAACCTACACAAGACTCCGCCCGGTCTTAATTCATTATTAACATGGTTCTTTTCCACGATAGCAAATATAGCCAACCATGATCCACCTCATCCTAAAAGCTCGCAGGTGATAGGAAATCACCTGACTTCTACCGCACTAAGCATGGCTAAGCATTTAACCCATTCCTGAACTTAAATAGGATTCTAGTGTGATATCTGGACAAGGAGGGATATATAATGCAGCAATTGGTTCCAACCAATTCCTATACTTAATGCATCATCAACGAATAAAAAGGTACTCAATGTATTTGTAAAAACATGGGAGGCTTAATATGCTCAGGGGCTTGCCTTTCAGGAAAGAGGAAGGCTGGTGGTCAGGGCACTCGGGCAACTCCTCCGCGGCGGCTGCTTCGTCGGCTTCCTGCACCTCGGGCTCCTCCTCCTGGTTGGCTCCCTCGAACTCCAGCAAAGTCACTCCCTCTGGCACACCTATTGCATGAATGCGCAAGATAAATATCATGGATGCACATGACGAATGTTAGGGATGCTCGGCGAATGCACATAGAGCACATGTTCGCTATAGTCCGCATATCCTAACTTAAGCCCTATTCAAATCACTTAACTTACCAAGTTTATACAACCTAATATATAATTGCTCATCTTTAGTTAATGGCCTAGCACCTGCACCTAAGCATATTCTCAAGTTAGGCTAACCCCTAACAATCAACGAGAACATTGCAACAAGCATACACTCAAGCACTTGTATTTCGGTAAAATAGAGACTATAAAGTGGTACAGTAAACTAGCCCTAACTGGAGATTTAGAAATCCAAATGACGTGCAATAAGACAATTTGGAAAGCTTATGAACTTGTCTACAATTCATTTTCAGACCTCTAAGCATGATTCCAACCTTTACCAGGTCGAATTCTTTAATCAACTAAACTCTGTCCTACAAGACAGAGAGTAGACAAAACTGGAACCTAACTTTAAATAGCTGTAGTTCCTAAATTACTAGGCCAAATGCCATCAAATTTTGATAGGAGCTAGATACATAAATTATCCATAACTTTTGTATTCATCACATTCACAGCAAACCAAAATATTATGGGGAACTTTCTAAAGTCCCCTGATCTATCTAGAGGGACATAATGCAAACAAAAAGTTATTAACTTATGATGTAAACACATAATTGGACAAAACTAACTCTACTCACTTATTACACATATCACAAGAACACCAGAAAGTAGGGTGTTCATCACCAAAACATTTCTTTTAATACCTTTCTTTATTTATTTAATTAATTAGAGGAAATGGTAAACATGTATGAAAACTACTATCATTAAATCTACAAAAATTACAGTAGATACTACATGCTCTAGGTAGACTACCATAAAAATTTCACACCATTTGAGTAAGCATAACAGCCTACACAAAAATGAAAAGGCATAATGCTTAAAATGGCATAATTAGGAAACCTTAGTGAAAAGTGTCAAGCAACTAGATTTCATATTTTTCCTAGCATCCTTAAGGTACTAGGATACTACCCACAAAGTTTCATTGTCATAGGATTCCTAGATAATTTACAAAAATTCACACAAGTATCAATCAATGATAAAAGGAAAATCTATAACTCAAAAACCATACATGCAGTGAGTCTCAAATTTTAACCAGAGCTTCTACTAAGCAATACTAGCTTACCCACAAAATTTCATAATTTTTGGATCACAGAAACTCAAGATATGATTTAAACAAGTTTGCATGCATTCAAAAACACATTTCAAGTTCCTATTTAATTCATCCAAAATTTCTACATCATGTGCTCATGTCATATTTTTCTTAAATACTAGACTTCACTGTGAGCCTACCAAAATTTGAATCACACCATTTGGATCTACACATTTGGAGTTACAAAATTCACAAAACAGCATAGAAATCAGTAAATTTGAACTATCCTATCACTACACTATCACTGACGCGTGGGACCCGGGTGTCAGCCGACCCCACTGGTCAGCGACAGCGAAACAGGGGAGGCGGCGTTCAATGGTGCGGCGGTGGTCTAGCTCGCTGTCGGTGAGGACTCCGGCGACACCATGGCCACCTATGTGCTCTACGTGATGAGGGGAACCGATTTGTGCAAGTGGCAAGACCTAAGACCTAGCGGAGGTGGCTCATCGCCGGTGATGGCGGCACAGCAAAGCTCTGGCGCTAGGTGCCAGCGACGGTGAGCCATGGCTGCCTCAACCGAGCTCGGTATGAGCTTTAGGAGGTCACTACAATGCTACCCAAGCAAAGAGAAGAGGACGGGAAGGTTCCTAGCTACCCCGACCACGGCGGCCTCAACTTCGGTGAGGACACGCTCATGGTAGCGGTGGCGGGAATGGTCAATGCGCCTTTACCAAAGCTCAATCGGCTCAGCTAAGAGGTGGAGGAGGTAGAGGAGGACATGACGGAGCTGTGGTGAAGATGTAGTTCACGTTTTTGCGGCCGCGAGCAAGCATGAGCTCATCGGAGCTGTTGCAGATGTTGCTGCGGCACTTCAGGCGAGCGGAGGAAGTGAAGGAAGTGGAAATTGGACTGGTGAGCTGGTTGGCAGGCGCGAGGGAGGGTTCATGTCATGGTCGGCTGTGCCAGGACGTCTGCGGTGCGTGGCTGCGCATTCAGGCGACGGGTGGCGCCACGCGGCGTTCGTTTTCTAAAAATGGACAGTCACTGTAGCATCAATTCAGTCACCCTTCGATGCCTCATAAAGAAACTTCATCGTGTTGAAACGGCTAAATCATTGCTCAAAAGTGAAATCCATCAAGATGAAAGTTGTAGCCCATACTCCCATCTTCAATTTATATTTAAACACCAAGGACTAATTCTCAATGGAACACTAGTTATATCAAGCCAAAGTTGGCTCACTCAAACTGAAATTGCATTTATGACTTAGAAAATTTTTAGAGTTACAAAATAGATTTCAAAACTGACTTGTGAGCCATTTTTGCACATGTTGTGCACATTTTCATGACTTGGCTTCTAAACAAAGTTTGTTCCTTATAAAATTTGCTACAACTTTGCTTTAGGTTACTCAAACATGCAAACATCCTAAGCTACACTTTTTAAACAGTCAAACAAAAGGGTTTAGGGGTTAACACAAGTCAAACCACTTTTTGAAATCCTATTTAGGCAACAAGATCAACATGAACAATGTTCCAAATGACATTCTAAGTGTCACTAAGTTGTTTAAGAGAATTATTAGCCACACCACACATTGATCACACAAGAATCAAGCATTGTATGTACTGAAACAATGAAAAACACATGAAATGTTACACTTGTTTCATAGTCATGTTTCACATGTTTCATGATCTTGTTGCATGGTACTAACTAACCATGTTTCACTAAAGTGAATTGCACATGTTGCACTTAAGTGTTGCACACTATTCATCTCATAAAAGAAACAACACACATGAAATATGCAACATGTTACAATGTTTCAAAATCATGTTTCATGTGACATAAGCTTATGAATGGATGAATGATGCTCATGTTCATGAAATGCAAGTGCAAATGTGTAAGCCAAACACCTAGGGTGTTACAGCCAAGGGTGAATGAAAGGTACAAAGTGATGATGAGAGTAGTGGTGATAAACATGCTAGCAATGATGATAGTGATAGTGATAGTGATGATGAATTTGAATCACCTTCCTATGATGATCTTGTCAAGTTGCTTAACCAATATACTAAGATCATTAGAAAGACAATAGCTAAAAATGAAAAGCTAGAACTTAAGAACGACTCACTTTTAGCTAAATGTGACATAGCGGAAAAGGCTAGTGTTGAGCTTAGAGATGCAAATGAAGTTATGTCATCCAAACTCAAAGAGCTCAAATCTTCTAAGAAAGAGCTTAAAGAAAAACATGATAAACTTGATGGGATACATAATGAGCTCAACACTAGCTACAATATGCTAAAAAAAGAATATACAAATCTCAAGATCAATCATGATAATCTTGTTGTCTCTAATGAGCTATTATCCAATGATTCACATGATGCTACTAACCATGTTGTTAAGATTGATATAGCTACATCATGTGATGATTTGATCATTGAGAGCATTGAGCAAGGTTCTAGTAGCAAAGGCAAGGAAGTGGTTGAGTCTAACAACTATGATGAGTATGTCAAGATCAAGAATGAGAATGAGAAGCTTAAGAAAGATCTTGAAAAGCTATCAACCACCAACACTATTGTGATAGAGAACCTTGACCATGATAGTGATCTAGCTCTTGAGAATGAGATGCTCAAAGAAGAGAACAAGAGACTAAAGAAGGAGAAAAATCATGATGAACTCAAAGAAGAGAACAAGAAGCTCAAGTTAGAAAAAGAACATCTCAAGACCGGCTTGAGCAAGTTTACAAGAGGTCAACATCTTCAAAGTGAGCTACTCATGAACATCATCATGAAGATGGATAGAAGTGGAATTGGATACTTGGCACATCAAGAGAAAAAGGCTCAAGCTCAACACCAACAACAACACAAGTCAAAGCCAAAGCCAAAGAGGTGTTTTGAGTGTGGACAAGAAGGTCACTTTGCCCATGAGTGTCAAACTCCTCCACCACAACCCTTGCCCAAGCATGCTAGACCTTTTGCTTTCAATGCTCATTACATGCTTAGAAAGGACTCTAGTGCAAAAATGAAAGTCATGTTCTTAGGACCTCCCAATAAGAATAGGCCTAAGAAAATTTGGATAGCAATGTGACTTGTTGAGAAAGTCAAGGGCCCTCAACAAGTTTGGGTCACTAAACAAGCTTGATCTCTTGTGTGTAGGTGAACTACAAGACCGGTGAAAGTCATTGGGTAATTGATAGTGGTGGCACTCAACATATGACCGATGATCCTCGTATGTTCACCTCACTAGATGAAGAAGTTGATGGTCAAGAAAGAATAACATTTGGTGATAATTCAAAGGGCAAAGTTAAAGGATTGGGCAAAGTGGCAATATCAAATGATCATTCAATCTCAAATGTGCTATATGTTGCTTCTTTGAGTTTCAACTTGCTATCCGTTGGACAATTGTGTGATCTTGGCTTTCAATGCTTATTTACCAAGAAGGAAGTGGTTGTATCTAAGAAAGATGATGATCAAGTTATATTCAAGGGATTTAGATACAACAACCTATATCTAGTAGATTTCACCTCCAAAGATGCTAACTTGAAGACATGCCTATTCACCAAAATATCACTTGGGTGGCAATGGCATAGAAGACTTGCTCATGTTGGGATGAGCTCACTCAAGAAGCTTATGAAAATGAATTGGTGAGAGGGTTTAAGGATGTGAAATTTGAGAAGGACAAGTTTTGTAGTGCATGTCAAGCCAGCAAACAAGTTGCAAGCACTCGTCCTACAAAAGCTTTCATGTCAACAACAAGAGTGCTAGAGCTCCTTCACATGGACTTATTTGGACCAACAACTTACAAGAGTTTGGGAGGAAATCTTTATTGTCTTGTGATTATTGATGACTACTCTAGATATACATGGGTGTTCTTCCTTCATGACAAGACTGAAGTTGCATCATGTTTCAAGAAGTTTGCCAAGAGAGCACAAAATGATTTTGGAGTGAAGCTCAAAAAGATAAGAAGTGATAATGGAAAAGAGTTTGACAACATAAACATTGAAGCTTATTGTGATGAAGTTGGAATCAAGCATGAGGTCTCTACAATATACACTCCTCAACAAAATGGTGTAGTTGAGAGAAAGAACTGGACACTTATCACACTTGCAAGAATAATGCTCGATGAGTACAATACACCCAAAGCTCTATGGGCGGAAGCTATCAACACCGCATGCTATGCATCCAATCGCCTATTCCTTCAAAAGTTTCTTGACAAGACACCTTATGAGTTGCTCAATAGGAAGAAGTCGGATGTCTCATTCTTCTAGGTGTTTGGTTGCAATTGCTACATCTACAAGAAGCGGCAACATCTAGGGAAGTTTCAAAGACGTAGTGATATCGGCTTTCTTGTTGGTTACTATTGATATAGAATTTTTGTCTCCGTGTCGAGGACACATGCAGCAAGCCGAAAGGGTCTGCTCGATGGAGCAGATCCACCTAGATTCGGTGCAAGGGTGGTTGATCCTGCGCAATCCTCCTGAGACATGCCAGTCGATTTGACCCTACAATTAACAAGGAGCGAAAGCTCATCAGTAATTAAGGGCAGAACATGCCGGTGTTGCCAGACAATTCTGAATGTGCAGCTCTAAGAGCCAATATGAGAGGAGATCAACTAAATAGTCGATTCCAGCATATTCATAAGAATAAATTGATTAAAGCTCATGGGGTCGTATAAGAAGAATCGATTATCATTCAGGATAAATATTATTTAAGCAAATATTAATCAATGACAATAAGATATCAATGATGATCGGTTTATACTGAGCCAATGATTACAAGTAACCGAACTCCTTTTTATATAAAGAGACAATTCAACACCACTTAACCATTTAATAAAGATAAATCTAATGAACATGTTAGATCTCATCCATCGCCATGATCAGTGGGGCATGAGGCAGAATCATGCAGGCCATAGTAACAATAATAGACTCGACGACCCTAACTCATTACTAATATCAGTGGGGCATGAGGCAGAATCATGCAGGCCATAATACAATAATAAGTTCATGGGGCTAACATATCTTTAAACTTATCTCTACTTCAATGATCTCGTAATGTGAAATATTTGTGAAAGCACTCGATATCGGCTAAATAGCCGATTCAAGGCATAGCGCATAGTTAAGGTCATGCCTCCTTAGGAACAGGTCTACCAACTAATGATCCCCACTCCATGCTACCAATAGTGGGGTGAGAGGTAGAATCCCATAGGCCGTGATGATGGGCAATGGAACGGTTTTCATTAACTAATAGATCTACTCGAGATCGGACATGCCTTAACCACACGCTATGCATAATTAAGATTGATATAAAACAGCTAATAAAAGCATAATTCATCGTTTAAGGTGTAGATTAGATTAACTTTAAATTAGCAAACGATGAGTTAAACAAGATATAAGGTCGATCCAGATCAATCTCAATCGGGCAGAGTGATATTGCTATAATTAAATAAACAATGAAAGCAATAAGCAATATCGGTAACTTAATGAATCTACCAAAGACTGCCATACTAAGGAAGAGTCGATAACTTGACCTTGATCTAATTCAAGCAGTGGGGTGTGAGGTAGAATCACATAGGCCATACTTGAATTAGACAAGAGTCGATAACTGGCCTATACCAGAGTCACAGTGGGGGTCGACCGGATCGATGCAGCCATATGAACAGAGGTATAAACCATGACGGTACTTACAGACAAGCAGTGGAGGTCAACAGGATCGATGTAGCCATACTCACTGAAGAACTCGCCGAGATCTACTCTACTCCTACTCCTAAAGGGTGGCCAGAGCCGAAAAAAGTAATTGACTTGTATTTGATTGATTGTTGTCCTTTTACAATTGCTGGGGTTTGGTATTTATACCTGGAGCCTAAAATGAACCCTATTCAAGTTTGACTTAATACAATCTTTGACATAATGAAAACATTCCTAATTTAAGATAACTTGGACTCTAATCTTTCTCTTTTTGTAGAGTCCAGCATGTCTCGTCCTAGCAGCCGATCTTAGCCTCTGTCGTTATCTGCTGACACTATTTGAAGAAAGCTGATTCTAGTGCTGCATCCGAGTCAGCTGGTTTCGATCCACACGCAATCGATTCCTTGCTGACATGATTTTGGGAGCTCTCAAGCTTCTGAGATCCTCCTTCAAATTCTGGTGTAAACACATGCCCCTCAATTTTGGGATAAAAGTAATTTTATTCCAAAATTATCCTGTCTACATCCCTGATTGGTCCATAGTCATGGGTAGAGAACCTTGATCTAGGGTCCACCATTTGTCATTGCTTGCATCTATTCACGAGCCTATGCCTCAAAACTTTTGCAAGAGCACCACTATTTCACGAGCATTTGTATTCATCTTCCCAGACCGGCTATTTCAAGAGCAACTCGACACTTCAGCCATGTTTTTCTCCCATCCATCTTTTCGAGTGCTCCCAACTCCACTAGACCTTCCATGGCCTATCCCTTTGCGATAAAGATCTTGAGCGGTTAGAAGAATTCTTGTGCATAGGGTGATTGTGTCACCCATTCTAGCACCTTGTCAAACAAGAGGATTAGCTGCTGTGGCTAGAAGAAGTCTTATGACACGCATGCATCTTCTCACCATGCTCATAGAGCTGTTCTAGTGTTTGCAAGGGCTAGAATGTGTGGACACTTTTCCCTTGTCCATTCCATCAAATGCCTATCGGGAGGACCGCAAGCTTCTTTCCAGCGGTTTCCCCAGTCACCGAGAAACCTGTGGGTATCTGCTAGTCATGCGGTCTTTCCCTTTCTTTGGCATAATCTTATTAATGGGCCAATGTGACTTGGTTTATGATCATCCTCGGCCTTGGGGGGATCCAAACTTCCTTCAATCCAAAAGAAGCCTTGGTGGGTTGATCTTTGGTCCATGTAAATTCTTTGTATCTGTCCCATGATGCTTTGTAACTTGGGGAAGTGATAAGTTCAAATCTGTTACCTTTCCGTTATCCATCCCCTAAATTCCTATTGTGTCAATCTATTTCCATCTCTGATTTCAATTTCATATCTCCGGTGAAACTAATTTTGCCTTCTAGGGCTATATATACGGGCCACGGCTAAAGGTCGAACAACAATCCACTTTGTCTCAATCCCTTCTCATCCTCAATATAGTCCCTGTTTTTCCTATAAGCTTGAGATCATGGAAACCAGCAAGAGGTTTGCTAAGGGGGCTCTCGACGCATCTGTAACATCGCACTAGCGCCTCCATCATCAAGAGGGTGCAACCCATGATGCACCCACTGCCTCAGGTCATAGGGCCGACTTCGTTCGGCCTCTGGGGTCTTCCTTGTCAATAGCTTATCACCAGCTTCCTTGCTACCTAGGGTGGCAGATCGGCAATGATGACCTGCTCACCACCATTGATAGCCACAGCCAAAGTCTTGCCGAATGTCTTTCTCTCGCAGAATCAACCCTGGCCATGGCTCGATGTCGATCGCCTCCCATGGTTGATTCAGTGGATGATAAATTGGCCAAAGCCAAGGCTAGAATCATGGGTGAAATATCATAACCTTTGTTTCCTTTCAATTTCACCTTCAGAATTCTGATCATCTCTCTTTTGAAGTTTTTAGATTTGTCCACTCAACTAGAGAGCCTTCAACTAGCTATGGAGTACGCAGCAGGATTTGTCAACGCTAGAGGTGCCATCCCAATAGTTTGCCTGTATGACATCCCGAATCATGTCAGGGAGGTCGCTCTTCATGGCATCTATCATGGTGCTGCCATGGCGTTGGCTGCCGCACAGGCTCATTCTGGCCACAATCTTTGGCTTCTTCCTCAAGGTTTTTCAGATGCGGTGCACCCTAGGGATCACGAGTGTTTGACTGAGGATTTTCTTAGCGTCGCTGACTCCATGGCCTTCAACACCCTAGCTGATGATATAGTAGACAAAGTGTCTTTTGGCCCATAACTTGTAATAGGTGGTATTTAGCAAACAATTTCTTCGTCTTGAGCGGCTCCAGCTTTGGCACAACCGGATATCGAGAAACCTTTTGATGTATTCTGCGATGCATCAGGTATTAGGTTAGGAGGTGTTCTTATGCAAGAGGGTAGAGTCATTGCTTATACCTCTCACCAACTTTGAAAGCATGAAGTGAATTATCCAACAGATGACCTAGAACTCGCTGCTGTTGTTCATGCTTTGAAGGCCTGGATACATTATTTGCTTGGCAATGTGTGCAACATCTACACTGATCATAAAAGTCTCAAGTACATCTTCACTCAACTAGAGTTGAATATGCGTTAGAGAAGATGGCTCAAGTTGATCAAGGATTATAACCTCCAAGTGCACTATCACCCTGGCAAGGCAAACTGTCGTAGCGGATGCCTTAAGCAGGAAGTCTCATTGCCACTCATTGATTGAGAGTGATGTCCATTTGTCAAAGCTCCTTCATCCTATAGTCCTTCACAACATCACTGTCAGTTGTACTCTACAGATTCGAATTATCGAGCTACAGAAGACAGATCTAGGTGTGTTCCACATCAAGTGCAAGATGAAAGAGCAAGAAACCAAACATTTTTTAGTAGATGAGGATGGCGTGTTATGGTTCAAGGATAGGTTGGTAGTTTTGAAGGATAGAGAGCTTAGAAATCAAATCATATCCGAAGCCCATTCCTCTAAATTATCTAGTCATTCTAGTAGTAGCAAAATGTATCATGATTTGAAGCCTCACTTTTGGTGGACCAAAATGAAGAAAGAGATAGCCGCTTATGTGGCTATGTGTGACACTTGTTGTCAAGTCAAGGCTATGCACATGAAAGCTGGATTACTTCAGCCACTCTCTATTCTAGGTTAGAAATAGGAGGAGATCAGTATGGATTTTATTGTTGGACTCCCTACTATGCAAAGGAATTTTAACTCCATTTGGGTGATTGTAGACCGACTGACCAAGTCTGCACACTTCATTCCTGTCCGCATAGATTTCTGTCCAACCGACTATGCAAAGTTGTACTTTAATCAGATAGTCTGACTTCATGGGATCCCTCGTACTATTGTCTCGGATAGAGGACCACAATTCACTGCTCGCTTTTGGGAGCACTTACACGGATTATTAGGAACTAAGCTAGTAAGAAGTTCTGCCTATCATCCACAAATCAATGGGCAAACTGAACGAGTGAATCAGATCTTAGAAGATATGTTGAGAGCATGTGTCATCTCGGCTAAGGGCACATGGGAAAAATGGTTGCCTCTAGCTAATTCTCATACAATAATAGTTATCAAGAGAGTATCAAGATGGCGCCGTTTGAAGCTTTGTATGGCTGGAAGTGTAGGACCCTAGTTGAACTGGGTAGAAGCCAGTGAAAGGAGATATTATAGAATTGATTTTGTTCAAGAAGCCATAGAGCAAGTCCATGTACTATCCAAACCCACATGGCCGTAGCTCAAGCTAGGCAGAAAAGTTATGCTGATCGACTGTAGAAAATCTATTGAGTTCAAAGTTGGAGACTTCGTTTATCTAAAAGTCTCACCTATGAAGAATGTCCAATGCTTTGGTGTGAAGTGAAAGCTTGCTCCAAGATATGTTGGTCCATTTGAAATCATTGGACAAAGTGGTAAGGTGCCGTACAAGATTCAATTACCTCCTGAGATGAGTGCTATCTTCAATGTCTTTCATGTATCCCAATTGAAGAAATTTCTTCGCGTCCCTAAAGAGAGAGTTCCATTGGGGGATATTGAGTTAAAATCTGATTTGACCTTTGAAGAAAAGCTAGTCCGAGTGATTGACACTCATGAGCAAGTGACTCGGAGTCAGGTGGTCAAGTTTTACAAAGTCATGTAGGAGTAATCAGGGTAGTGAACGTGATGTAATGTGGGAAAGGGAAGATTTGAGGGATGGTTATAAGGAATTCTATCAACAATGGTATGCTTTTCAAATCTCAGGGATGAGATTTTTATAAGGGGGGAGGGCTGTAACACCCCATGTGTTTGGCTTCCACATTTGCACTTGCATTTCATGAACATGAGCATCATTCATCCATTCATAAGCTTATGTCACATGAAACATGATTTTGAAACATTGCAACATGTTGCATATTTCATGTGTGTTGTTTCTTTTATGAGATGAATAGTGTGGAACACTTAAGTGCAACATGTGCAATTCACTTTAGTGAAACATGGTTAGTTAGTACCATGCAACAAGATCATGAAACATGTGAAACATGACTATGAAACAAGTGTAACATTTTATGTGTTTTTCATTGTTTCAGTACATACAATGCTTGATTCTTGTGTGATCAATGTGTGGTGTGGCTAATAATTCTCTTAAACAACTTAGTGACACTTAGAATGTCATTTGGAACATTGTTCATGTTGATCTTGTTGCCTAAGTAGGATTTCAAAAAGTGGTTTGACTTGTGTTGACCCCTAAACCCTTTTGTTTGATTGTTTAAAAAGTGTAGCTTAGGATGTTTGCATTTCTGAGCAACCTAAAGCAAAGTTGTAGCAAATTTTATAAGGAACAAACTTTGTTTAGAAGCCAAGTCATGAAATGTGTACAACATGCGCAAAAATGGCTCACAAGTCAGTTTTGAAATCTATTTTATAACTCTAAAATTTTCTAAGTCATAAATGCAATTTCAGTTTGAGTGAGCCAACTTTGGCTTGATATAACTCGTGTTCCATTGAGAATTAGTCCTTGGTGTTTAATTAGAAATTGAAGATGGGAGTATGGGCTACAACTTTCATCTTGACAGATTTCACTTTTGAGCAACGATTTAGCCATTTCAACACGATGAAATTTCTCTGTCAGGCGTCGAAGGGTGACTGAATCGATGCTACAATGACTGTCCATTTTCAGAAAACAGACGCCGCATGGTGCCACCCGTCGCTGGTCGCCTGAACGTGCAGCCTCACACCATGGATGTCCTGGCACGGCCGGCCATGACATGAACCCTCCCACACGCCTGCCAACCAGCTCGCCAGTCCAATTTCCACTTCCTTCGCTTCCTCCACTCGCCTGAAGCGCCGCAGCAACATCCACAATAGCTCCGACGAGCTCGTGCTTGCTCACCGCCACAAAAACACAAACTACATCTTCACCATAGCTCCGCTGTGTCCTCCTCTACCTCCTCCACCTCTTAGCTGAGCCGATTGAGCTTTGGTAAGGGCGCTTTGACCATTCCCGCCACTGTCGCCTTGAGCGTGTCCTCGCCGGAGTTGAGGCCGCCATGGTCGGGGTTGCTAGGAACCTTCCCATCCTCTTCTCTTTGCTTGGGTAGCATCGTAGTGACCTCCTGAAGCTCATACCGAGCTCGGTTGAGGCAGCCATGGCTCACCATCGCTGGCACCTCGCGCTGAAGCTTTGCAGTGCCGCCATCACCGGCGATGAGCCACCTCCGCTAGGTCTTAGGTCTTGCCACTTGCACAAATCGGTTCCCCTCATCACGTAGAGCATGTAGGTGGCCTTGGTGTCGCTGGAGTCCTCGCCGACGGTGAGCTAGACCACTGCCGCACCATCGAATGCCACCTCCCCTATTTCGCTGTTGCTGACCAGTGGGGTTAGCTGACACCCGGGTCCCACGCGTCAGTGATAGTGTAGTGATAGGATAGTTCAAATTTATTGATTTCTATGCTGTTTTGTGAATTTTGTAACTCCAAATGTGTAGATCCAAATGGTGTGATTCAAATTTGGTTAGGCTCAAAGTGAAGTCTAGTATTTAAGAAAAATATGACATGAGCACATGATGTAGAAATTTTGGATGAATTAAATAGGAACTTGAAATGTGTTTTTGAATGCATGCAAACTTGTTTAAATCATATCTTGAGTTTTTTGATCCAAAAATTATGAAATTTTGTGGGTAAGCTAGTCTTGCTTAGTAGAAGCTCTGGTTAAAATTTGAGAGTCATTGCATGTATGGTTTTTGAGTTATAGATTTTCCTTTTATCATTGATTGATACTTGTGTGAATTTTTGTAAATTATCTAGGAATCCTATGACCATGAAACTTTGTGGGTAGTATCCTAGTACCTTAAGGATGCTAGGAAACATATGAAATATGTTGCTTGACACTTTTCACTAAGGTTTCCTAATTATGCCATTTTAAGCCATTATGCCTTATCATTTTTGTGTAGGCTGTTATACTTACTCAAATGGTGTGAAATTTTTATGGTAGTCTACTTAGAGCATGTAGTATCAACTGTAATTTTTGTAGATTTAATGGTGTAGTTTTCATATATGTTTACCATTTCCTCTAATTAGTTAAATAAATTAAGAAAGGTATTAAAAGAAATGTTTTGGTGATGACACCCTACTTTCTAGTGTTCTTGTGATATGTGTAATAAGTGAGTAGAGTTAGTTTTGTCCAATTATGTGTTTACATCATAAGTTAATAATTATTTATTTGCATTATGTCCCTCTGGACAGATCGGGGGACTTTAGAAAGTTCCCCATGATATTTTAGTTTGCTGTGAATGTGATGAATACAAAAAGTTGTGGATAATTTATGTATCTAGCTCCTATCAAAATTTGATGGCATTTGGCCTAGTAGTTTAGGAACTACAGCTATTTAAAGTTAGGTTCTAGTTTTGTCTACTCTCTGTCTTGTAGGACAGAGTTTAGTTGATTAAAGAATTCGACCTAGTAAAGGTTGGAATCATGCTTAGAGGTCTGAAAATGAATTGTAGACAAGTTCATAAGATTTCCAAATTGTCTTATTGCATGTCATTTGGATTTCTAAATCTCTAGTTAGGGCAAGTTTACTGTACCACTTTATAGTCTCCATTTTACCGAAATACAAGTGCTTGAGTGTATGCTTGTTGCAATGTTCTCGTTGACTGTTAGGGGTTAGCCTAACTTGAGAATATGCTTAGGTGTAGGTGCTAGGTCATTAACTGAAGATGAGCAATTATACATTAGGTTGTATAAACTTGGTAAGTAAAGTGATTTGAATAGGGCTTAAGTTGGGATATGCGGACTACAGCGAACATGTGTTCTATGTGGATTCCCCGAGCATCCCTAACATTCGTCATGTGCATCTATGATATTTATCTTGCACATTCATGCAATAGGTGTGCCGGAGGGAGTGACTTTGCTAGAGTTCGAGGGAGCCAACCAGGAGGAGCTCGAGGTGTAGGAAGCCGACGAAGCAGTCGCCGCGGAGGAGTTGCCCGAGTGCCCTGACCACCAGCCTTCCTCTTTCCTAAAAGGCAAGCCCCGGAGCATATTAAGCCTCCCATGTTTTTACAAATACATTGTGTACCTTTTTATTCATTGATGATGCATTAAGTATAGGAATTGGTTGGAACCAATTGCTACATTATATATCCCTCCTTGTCCAGATATCGCACTGGAATCCTATTTAAGTTTAGGAACGGGTTAAATGCTTAGCCATGCTTAGTGCGGTAGAAGTCAGGTGATTTCCTGTCACCTGCGAGCTTTTAGGATGAGGTGGATCACAGTTGGCTATATTTGCTATCGTGGAAAAGAACCATGTTAATAATGAATTAAGACCGGGTGGAGTCTTGTGTAGGTTTGGATATAGTGACTCTATCTGAGTCATTTAAGGACCGATACGTTGTACGTCCTTATGTCATGTTGAACGCAGCTTAACACTTAGCTGGTCGGATAAGTCGTTCCGACCGCAAAGCCTAGTAGCTCGGTTCAGGCTAGGGATGTGAGCAGGGGTCCATAATCTAGATGGAAGTAAGGATGTGCAGGGAACCATTGGCGTAAGCCCAAGGGTGGGTTAAGTCACCGAGCACTCATGGCAGAGTGGTTCTCTAATTTTGTGGCACTGTTTGGACTCGCGACTTCTGAATTGTACCAACGGTGACTTGTTTGCGACCCTGACAGGGGAAGCAGGGTTTGTGTTAGGAATACCCCTCCAGCTGGATAGGAATCGATTCGAATCGCCGTCTCTCCCGCATAGTGAGAACTTGACTGAGCAGCGGCAACGTAGATTCAATTAATTTAACGATATGGTTAAATGGATGATGATGATAAGGTTGCCACAATGTATACCTGATATGGTTATTAATGTTTGCACCCTAATAAAATGATTGCTTAGTACAAGTGCTAATATAGATGATAGGTTAATGGCTAAAAGTCACTGCTAGTTCAGGGTAAGAGTTGATCTTATTACTTATGCTTTTCCGCAAAAAGAAAGTGTCAGTCAGATCCACTAAATTAAACTATGCATAATCCTTGGTGTCATTTGTTTTGGTTTTCGACGGGTAAGTCTAGCTGAGTACATTCTCGTACTCAGGGTTTATTCCCTCTTGTTGCAGATGACCTTCTATATTAGGGATTCTGTAAGTATTGTCTCCACCCGACGGGTGATGAAGACTAGATCATGGGCATGATCTCCATTTCTCTTATCTGAATGCTTTTGTGGGATTGTGATCAGTGAACCAGTATTTGTATTTGAACTCAGGTGTGTAAGTCAAACTATTTGCTTCCGCATGTTTTACAAGACTTGTTTTGTAATAACGATGACTCTGTGATGATGTAATCTATTTGCGAACGTCTGCGAAATGTTGTAACGTATGATATGTTATGTTGAATTACTGTGGTCTTGGTTGTATGCAAGTTGGTTTGAAATCCTTCGAGATTTCAGTTGACTACCGGGTTTATATGGGCTCAAGTTTGAGAATTTGATCGTTTCAGCGATTGTTTTTGTACTTGTGCTCTTATAAATTGGTCAGTTCTGTGACATTGGCCATAAGGCATTGGTGTGTAGAGGATGATGGCGTGGTGTCGGTGAAGATAGTGAAGAGTCAATCACAATAGCAGCCTCCTTCTCATTCTCACTATCATCATCGGATGAACAACTTGATGAATCAATATCCATGAGCCAATCACCGATGATATATGCCTTACCATTTTTCTTCTTCTTGTGGAAATCCTTCTTATTGTATGGCTTGTTTTTCTTCTTCTCATCATCATCTTCATTGCTTGAGTCATCTTTCTTGCCCTTATACTTCTTCTTGTATTTGTCTTTCATTGGCTTGCGTCATTAATGTGCAAGATGACCAAGTTCTCCACAATTATAGCAATCCATCTCCAAGATTGGCTTCCTTCTATTGCTAGTGAAGAATTTATTCTTCTTGCCATCAAATTTGACACCATTCTTGTTGAGCTTCTTAAGCATCTTGGTGGTTCTTCTCACCATGAGAGCAAGGCTTGCATCATCAATTTCATCATCACTTGAGCTCTCATATTCAATTCTTGCTTTGCCCTTCTCTTTGCTTGCCTTGAATGCCAAGTCTTTCTTCTTGGTGGAAGAAGAGCCATCTTGTGGTGTGATGTGCATATACATCTCATGTGCATTGATCTTTCCCAATATTTGAGTTGGGGTAGCGGTGGAAAGATCACCTTGATGAGGCACGGTCACAATGTGCCCATATTTATCAATGGGGAGGATACTCAGGATCTTTCTTACAACATCGGATGGTTGCATTTGTGTGAGTCCAAGACCATTGACTTCCTCTACAAGAACATTCAAGCGTGAGTACATTTTATTAGCACTTTCTTTCGGAAGCATCTCAAATGAATTAAGCTTTTTCATAACAAGATGACAGCATTCCTCACGCTCACTCTTTGTTCCCTCATGGAGCGCACAAATGTCTAACCATAGTGCATGGGTGTCCTTGTGGTTCCGCACACGGTTAAACACATCTTTGCAAAGGCCTCTAAAGATGGTGTTTCTAGCCTTTGCATTCCATTTTTCATAATTTACTTCATCGCCTTAAAGGTTGGTAGGATCCTTAGGTTTTGGAAAACCTTGGGAGGCATCTCTAAGAATTCCAACATCTAGAGCTTTTAAATAAGCCTCCATGTGGATTTTCCAATAAAGAAAATCATCTCCCTCAAAGATAGGAGGAGGTCCATCCCCGTGGGACATCTTTCTCTAGATGGTTAAGCCTAATTCCATGAGCACGAGGCTTTGATACTAATTGAAAGGATCAAGAAGTCCAAGAGGGGGGGGGGTGAATTGGTCTAATTCTAAAATTCTTTGCAATAATTAAACCCTATACTTAGCCCACTTCACCCCATGTGCCTAGAATGTGATTCTATTGATCTACCGCATAAAAGTTTTGCACCCTAAGTTCCAATCCTACTCTAGCATGACAATTCTAAGAATGTAAAGACAAGAAATGAATTGCTCAAATGTAAATGCTTATAGTAAACAGAGGAGAAGGAACACGGTGATGTTTTGTCCGAGGTATCGGAGAGTTGCCACTCCCCACTAGTCCTCATTGGAGCACCCACGCAAGGGTGTAGCTCACCCTTTATCCACGTAAGGATCAAGTGCTCTCTATGGGCTGATTGTTCAACACTCCATCACGGTGAATCGCCCACAACCGCTCATAACTTGAGTTGGGTCATCCACAAGCTCCACCAGATGATCACCAAACTTCTGATCACCACCAAGCCGTCTAGGTGATGGCGATCACCAAGAGTAACAAGCACGAACTTGCACTTGACCACAACAAGCCTAATGAGAAGGGTGGATGCACACTTGCTACTCTCCTTGCACTAATGAGGCTTTAATCTTGGATTCTCAAATCTCAATCACCTGACTAGGCTCTTGCTCTCCTTAGCACTCTCAAGGGTGTTTCTCAGCTAAACAAATGGGCAAGAGACCTCCCTTGGATGAATAGAGGAAGTATTTATACCCCCTCATTCAAAACAAACTATTAGGAGGTTGAGTCTGCACTCTATGGGGTGACCAGATGCTCTAGTCAGTTATCCCTGCCACAGAGCCATTAAGTTGTGACCGGACTCTGACCTACATCTAGTCAGAGCCATTAAGTCATGACCGGATGCGTTCGGTCATGAAAACTGCTCTTAGGAACCTTACTGATGTTGACCGGACACTAACATCCAGAGTCCGATCACTTCGCTATTCAACGTCTGGTCAGTTATCGGATCCTAACCAGCATCTGGTCAGCACTGACCGAATGCATCTGATCAGGAAACTCCAACTCTAGAACCTCTCTGGAGTTGACTAGACTCTGACACCCAGCATCCAGTCACTTTTCACTTAGCATTCGGTCACAACTAGATGGCTCTAGTTGATCAAATAAATTGACCAGACTCACCCTTCAGCGTTCGGTCATGACCAGACCAGCGTCTAGTCAGTCATTTGACCCTCCATTCACTTCCAACTCAAAATCATATGTGAATGAAGTTTACTCCAATTGATCTTAGGGCTACTCCTAATCTACCTAGTGCTAGATTTGACAAGTATGCACCACACCT